>NC_051179.1:37439248-37687158 GCF_013339695.2 Rhipicephalus sanguineus | reverse complement strand
CGTCTAAGTGAAGGGCGCTCTGTGTTTGCCTTGTGATGAGAAGCTCTGAGGTATAAGAGACAGTTTGCGATTCTCCAAACTTCGCTGATGCTGCTGTGAACAGAATTGGTGCTATTCCCGCCAAAATTGATCACTAATTAACGATGCATCAATCAGTTGGAATCATAATAAGCTAATCGAAAACAAGAACCAAAGAAAGCGTGCCGGAAATGAGCTTCATGTTAGTTACTGAAAAATATATATATATATTACATGAAAAAGAGAAATAAGGCAAAAATGAGCGAGCGCTTTTGATCTTGGCTTTGCTTCGAACGCAAAACTTCCGAATGCGTGCGTTCATCTTCCATCTATGCTCATGCAGTTGCCTTTTCGCACACGTTCATTGCCATTTTTTTCTTGTTTCAATTAAGTGAAGTTAAGCAATTCACCCTATGCTTCCTTTGGATCTCATTGTGAGTGAGTAAGACTATATTGAATATCCTGCATATTGATGGACTGGGTCTAGGCCGCGCCGGGGGCAATAAAGAGACCCTGTCTCTCAGTGGCTTCCTGGGCTTGCTGGGTCGCCTAAATTTGGTCCAGGATATCTGAGCTAGTGATTGCGGCTCTGCCACCGCACCCTTAGTTAATCAAGGGGGACTGAAATTCTTTTATGAACTGTTTCGCAATGGCGGAGTATATGCTATAGGGTGGCTCTTCTATCATCATATAATTTTCTTATATATCCCATTGTCTATTGGCCTCAGTACAATTGTTATGTGGGTAAAACAAGTCCCTGGTAATCGAACCCAGCTCGGTAACTTGACGGCGTATGCGTACATATCTGGCGCCGGTGACAGCAGACGGCGACGAATCAGTGGAAGGGAACGCACCACGGCGCGATACATCAAAGCCTGGAGGCTGAGAGACTGAAGAGCGGAAGCAAGCTGTGCTCTTGAGCCGTCCGCGTGCCGTCGTTTGACAGCGCCGGGGTTCGAGTCCGCAGCTCTGTAACACCAGACAATCTCAGCGAAGAGACGAGAGAGAGGAAAAAGGAAAATGGTGAAGGGAAAGGAAAGATGAAGGATCCCGTTACGACAACAAACGGGGAGGGAGCTCGAACGGCAGATGGAATGTGGAAAGGGGAGCCACGCCGGAGGGAAAGCAATGTGCCTGTAAACTGGAGCGGGCGTGCGCAGGTGCTTGTTTTGAATGTGAAAGGAGCTAACTGAAAAAAGGGAGCGGGAATTGTTGTGAACCACTCCCACGGAATCCCCTCGTTAACCTGGAATCTCAAGTATGTGTAAGTTGACATCCTGTCGGGTGCTTGGTCGACGGTGCAAGCAGGGATTCTCCAGGAAACGAAAGAACTTCCAGAACAAAGAGTGATTGCCTTTGTGGACGGTTGTCCGTAGCGGAGCCAAAAGCAGCTACAAGGAGACCCCGCTTGACTGATGTGGAGTGCGTTGACTAATCGACCAGTGACTTTTCCCTAAGTGCTCATTAGATGCCTCTCGAAGTGTCCTGCAGGTGGTGCTCAGGGAGGTCTCACCACGTAGGGACGCACCGTTTCACTTCTGAAGCATTGCGGCCCGCTGCTAGACTGATCACGTATGTCTCCTCCCGCTGCTTCACCACGTGACCGGACTCTACCAATTAAAGAGTCTGAACTTCAAGGACTCCCGTGACTGGCCAGAAGGACAGGGTTACTGTGTTGATAGCCGTTTTTTACCAGCTGCACAAGACTCAAGGGGACGCTCTGAACGGTTTTTTATGCACCTTATCTATTTTGCTTCTATTCTCAATGTTTCTTAAAATAAACCGTTTTCCAACCACGTCCTCGCTTCTTCTCTGCCCTACTGTCATCGTCATCCTCAGACGCCCATAGGCAGCGCCACCGCTACGGCACGCTACCCTCATCATCCGCCGTTGGCTAAGTGCATAAGACGAGCATCGTGGGCCGCAACAATGGCAAGGCATAGGTGCGACAACTCGATGTGCAACAGAATCTCATGTTAGCTGCGGCCATCCCTCGGTGCTGCAGGGAAGTTGCAGGGAGGTCCTCCCTTTGGGCAATGAAACTTCGAGCGGTATTTTCAGGCGAACTAACGGCAGCTCGGCGTATTGTAGCTGATTGTCATGCGGGTAGCGTGGCGAACGAGGAGTTTGGAGCGTAGCCACGGCAGCAGTGCACCTGCAAAACTAGAGTCTTCAAAATCCTAAGTGTTTATCAACTCCTGCCTTCGTTGTGTATGGGCATTTCTGCACGAATAAGTGCAAGAATAGCCTCCGTAAAAGTAACTGGCGAAGGCATGCGATGCTATGCAGGGTAGAATTAAATAATCAGATAAGCGGAATCACACTGGTGTCGTTCTAGGCTCTTGGTCCGGCTATTAAAATTTTCGACGCACTCTGTACAGGAACCTTTATGGCAGACGCGCCGACTCGTCTGCCATAAAGGTTCCGTCTTGGTCACAAAAAGTGTGATTACGATCAAGGAAAAAAGAGTCCTGGCTATGCGCGTAGGTGTTGCGCCATGGTTGAATTGACGACTTGTCTATATTAAAATGAAGCCGTTTTCCCCCTTTCATTTGAACTTCCCGCTGTAACTGTTGGCTCCCATGTAGTTCCATACTCGTCAGTGAGATGGTTCCGAATGCTTAGTGTTAGCTGTTCCATTTGTTGATTCTGCACTAGAAAGCGTTGAGATAAAAGTTGATTTGCCCAGCTGAGTGAGACCGGTTAGAAACTTACCCACATACAAGATGGCGAATATCGCATAGGCTAATCGCATAGTGAAAGAAACAATGTGTGCGTCTAAAATTCTCAAAGAGAGAAGTTCTGGAAGACTGAACGTTGCTCCGTGTTTTAGTCGTGCGCGCACAGCCAATTACAGCCGCTCCCCAAAGAGAGACTCACATTGCTTACGGCACTTCTCCCCTTTAATCTCATTTTCAAGTTACTTAAATATCATGCATCCATGCATTCGCCCTCTGCGACCTTCGCTGTTTTTACGCCTTAACGTGTTGTGACACCCTCCGCAATCCCCCGCCGCGCCAACTATAGAATTCACGCCGGAAGCGTCGGACTCGGCAGACGCGAAGGAAAAAGGCGAACAGCGTTCGCGTCTTAAACGAAAGCGCCACTGAAAGTTTCGCTTGCCGAGTGCGATCTGCGGATGTTTCTGTCGCGGCAGAAAAACGACCCTCGACCCTAATTGCCTCGAATGGTCTCTGGCACGGAATACGGCCAAACCTTACTACAACAGTGGTGTTCCTTCGCTTAAATAACTGCTCGTTAAACACGAACTTGGTGAACAATTGTTATGTTTTGTTCTCTCTCGCATTTCTGCTCGCATTTAACGAACAGGTATTAGGATGGACCGACTAGCCTTTCAAGAAATTTGTATTAGCCCTTTGTTTTCCCCTCTCGGTTATTCTCTCGACAGCTATAGCGTGTTTGTTTCGAGATGTGCAGTATGAAAACAAGCATGCTTCTGCGCTCATGCAGCTGAACGCGAGTACTTGATTCCTGCCAATGTAGCGAGGAAGCCTGGGCGACACAGACGCAGTCTGCAGAGGGAGCGAGCTTGCCCTCAGAGAAACACGGAAAACAGGTTACGTACGAAGGAGTCCCATTTCCATTATTCTGTAGCACGCTCTCTCTCTTTCATTTTAGTGTTGGTGTTACTTTTCAGCGTGCTCCGATCGTACAGTGATGGGGCACGGTAGAATTGATCGATGTGAACATCTCAAAGCTACAACTTTACTACTTGCATTCCGGCGCAAAGATAACGTAGTAGAGGAAAAGAAAGTAAAAAATGACGAGATGTGAAGTTATGGAAACGAAATAGATTTATCTGTCGGGATTACAAGGGTAGGCGGGTACACCAAGCTATTCATCTACGACGCGGAGATCGTTTCTATAAAGATGCCCTTGATGACTGTTAGAGAACCCGAATAGCCTTACTGTATTGATGCCGCAGGGGCAAACTAATGCAAATAAAAAAAAAGAACTCTCAGAGACTAGAAGGGCAACATTGCGGTGGTATCGAGCACTCGATCAGTCTTATTTTACTGCTACTTTATACATACATACATACATACATACATACATACATACATACATACATACATACATACATACATACATACATACATACATACATACATACATACATACATACATACATACATACATACATACATACATACATACATACATACATACATACATACATACATACATACATACATACATACATACATACACCACCTGGCGGTGGACACATATCGCACTCAATATTAATATTCGTGCAGTCTCTTCTCAGTGACTACACTGTCGAAAAACTGTCTGTCAGTCGGTCGGATTTCCTTTCAATGAGGCAGCTGCTGCAATGACGTCACACCAGTGTGGCCGAGTGTAACGCAACAGCTCTGTTTTTTTTCCCGGATATTTATGTTTGCCACAAAGGAAGCTTGAAAGCGCTCACAAAACCGTGGACAAAATTATCCTTCAGTCTCGAATACACGAAGGATAACCTAATATAAAGCACGGATAAAACATTATCAGGAGCATTGAATTCGCCTTCAATGCAGGACATAATAGGCGTTGCGCACCTACTTAATTGCATTACTTAGTTGCCTGGACAAGAGCCTTGAAGTGATGAAGTAAGCAGCTGCCACTGCGCCAAAAAGGCGGCGATGGTGCTGTTTTCAGCACGCCCGACCGCCATCCGAGGCTATTTTCCCGCTCACTACTTTAACCAAACTGCGCTCTATTACTTAGACTAAAAAAGTAGTTTTGCAAACGGGCTGCCGCGTTGAACCAATTTACTCTGGGTAGACGCCTTTGTTGTGCGTGGCTCTTAGTGAAGTCTAGAGCTCGTCCACTTTGTTCTCACTTGCGAGTGCGAATGTATTGCCTACGCAGTTATCGCGTTAGGTAAACAGCGTTCGGTAAACAATGTTAGGTAAACAACGTTAGGTAAAATACATGGCAGTATGCCTTCTAGCAAATGGACGCTGGCTTTCCCGGATCTGATTTTCTCTTGATTGCACCGAAAGCCATTCTTCCCACAAGGCGGCGGACATTCGAGACGAGGCGACGCATAGACACAGCCCTCCAAGGCGAGAAATATTTCTTTGGCACGGTAGTGGCGGTCGCTTGGAACGACGACGAATTTTCGCTTGAAGAACTGTTCTGTACAACCTAAAGTTTGTGCAAGGTTGCCGTTGTACACGTACTGGCCGTTATCGCTACTTTCAACGAGGCACCGTGTTTCTTTGAATAGAGGTCCTCTGAAACAACACTTGTCTCCAATCTGCACGGCTTAAGTCAACGGTTCACAAAGGCGCCTTTCGATCTCCTCGCTTTAAAACTTATTCAAAATTGTGACTTGTTAAGACTTGGAGTGTCCTAGCTTTATCACTGGCGAAATGTTTGACGTGATAAAGAATATCGCAAGTTGAAGGAAGTTTAACGACATGCGACATTGCCAAAAAAAGAAAAGCGTCAGGATTCTTATATTAATCGAAACAGGCGCAAGAAGTCAGCATAAGCCTTCTGAGAAATGTTTTTATAAAAAAGCATAACTACGTTATGACTAGGGTATTTTCAGCTACAGGCATTTGCTGAAAATGATCTTCGAGCTAAGCACATGGCTTTCAAGAACGGTTTAATGACTTCTTCGACTTGTTTCAATTTGTTTGACGTGTTTCGCCACCTCAGTCTCGTCTGGGCGCTGCGTTGACTCGGTTTTGCGTGGCAAGTATGAGTCGACCGCGCACTGTGAGAACACCCGCGGAGCAGCGCGCTTATTAAGAACGGCGATGAGAGCAGAGACGGGAGCGCGTCCGTCAGCTCCGCTGGTCGCCGACTTTCGCAGAGTGGAATGCCTGCATCTTTTTTTTTTTGTATTTCCTACCCTTGAAAAAGAAAACTCACAAGGTTCCTTATGCACTCACCTGAGACTACTGGAAAGCGAAAGCCACCTTATTTTTCTTCTCGCTCAATGTATTGATCCCGCTCCGCCACCCTCCGAAAACTGGTTTTGCAATGCCTTCGTGATCGTCCCGCCTTTGACCAATATACGATAAAATATAATGGCGTCATCGTGTGACATTGCGTCATGGGACGTCACTGTGAGGTCACAATGACGGCACATATTTTGGCAATCTGTGACGTCACGATGACGTCTAATGGTGACGTCATCACGTGATGACGATTTTTAACAGCGAAGCTGTTTAACAAATCGTTCCTTGTCAGTCGATCGCAGAAAAATCGCCATCTTAACGGGTATGTGCCACTGTGCGGCTACCTGAGAACTAGTACAGAGAGGGAGGGAGAAAGAAAGAAAGAAAGAAAGAAAGAAAGAAATAAGAAAGAAAGAAAGAAAGCAAGAAAGAAAGAAAGAAGAAAGAAAGAAAGAAAGAAAGGAAGAAACAAATAAGAAAGAAAGAAAGAAAGAGAGAGAGAAACAAACAGAGAGAAAGAGAAAGATTCTTGCCGCAAAAGAAATTCTTCAAGAGGCGGTAATCGAACCCGCGTACTGTCGATCCGAAGGCGAGCATCCTAACCACTCGGCTATCCAGGCACACTAGCAGATCATAGCATAGGCTTGTATAGTATAGTGTAGCAAGGGAGTGAGAAATGTAAGTGAGCGTGAGGAGGAGAGATGTGATGGTGAGGAGGAGGGAAAAGAGGATGTTAGAGAGTAAAGCGTGGAACAGAAAGAATGAGAAAGAGAGAAATAGAGAGAAAAAATGCGGAAAGAAAAAGAAAAGAGACAAAGGGAACATCAACGAAAGAGAGAGAAAGAAATGGAGAGAGAAAAAGATAGAAAGAAAGAGGAAGCAAGCATCGTAGTCGTCTAGGGACCAGATGATGCACCACCTGGCCAAGCCGCGTATGCGCAGTAGCTAAGCCACGCCCACCGACCGACGTAGACATCGCGCGCAACCTCCTCTCCATAGTGCATAGCCTCGCTGCGTACTCCCGAGGAGGAAGCCGCGCATCTCGAAGCTAGACCTGTCGGTCGACGGGGAGTACGAGCGGCGACGGGTTCGTGCTTCGCTGTGCTAAGCTTTGCGCGACTTAGTGCAAACTGCCCGCAATTCTTTTGCATCACTCATGCCGACGCCGCCGACGCGGAATGAAGGTCAATTTTCGCGTTTGATGAGGCCTATAAGGCTTTAGCCTTAAAAAGGAAGAAAGCTTTTGTCGTTTACCGAAAACATGCCTCGCATTTGTAGTACATCGTGAAACCGTGTATGCTTCCGTGTAGTGCTATACAAGCAGGCGACGTCCAGTTTATGCTTGCGCTAGCTCTTGGGAATGCTTATCCAAAACAAGCTTGAAGCTTAAACAAATGATGAGAATCCGACAAAGAGGGCACAATACCTAAACGAGGAACTGAACTGTGTAATTCATTCACAAAAAATTGTTGCAGGGGGCGGGGGGAGGCAAGAAAAGCAGAAAGAGAGAAAAAACAACAACGTACCTACAAGTGGACGCCAACACGCTCGTGTAATGGAAAGTGCTGTCAGGCTTGGTGCATACGTGCCGGGCACACTAACGACTGTTGTTCTGCTGTACGTATCAGCATAATGGCGCGCCAGGGGTCCCGTAGACGCAAATGTCATTGCAGCGGCTCCTGCCGTGGCAACGTTTAAACCGAGTGGAGCACACGTGACCACTATTTATCTTCTTTCCCTCTCGCGCTCTCTCAGCACTAAGCACTATCGCTTGTGCCTATGGAATTAATGCTAGAAAAACACGCCGTGAAACCGGCGGATAGAGAAGCTATGAGTATACTCGAGTGAATGTGATTGGCTAGCGAGATCACGAGCATGATCATCATTACCGTCATTCTGTTTTACGTATTTAGTTCTTTATTCTCTGGTCACGTGACCTGTTTGACGCCTACTACGCTTTTGCTACTACTACTACTACTACTACTACTACTACTACTACTACTACTACTACTACTACTACTACTACTACTACTACTACGACGACGACGACGACGACGACGGCACAGGGTAGACTAAGACGGCTTCGCTGTAAAAGCAGGTCGAGGAACTACGAAACCTTATGAACAAAAATTTTGGGCAGCTCCACTCTGAGTGAATGCTGGGGTAGTGCACTGCAAGCTCTGTCCCTGTCATTCTCCTTTCGCAGCATTCTTTCGCGCCCGCACCTCGGGATCGGCTCGATACCGGCGTTCCGCTTGTGTTTCTCTGGCTGTCACCATGGGATTTTCCTTACGTTGTTGCCATTTGTCTGCTGTGTCCTGCTTTCCTAAAATATGCCTGAGCAATCGCCGTAGTCGTTCTTCATCTGCTGGCGTAGCCCTGACGGTGGTATCTGCTCTTCACTGCCGTTCTCGGGCGAGCGAGCATTGTCGTTCTCGGCGAGCCACCTCAGCGGCGTCCATGGCGGGAAGACCAGCCGGCGCCTTCCTATTAGCTGCTGCGTGGGAGCGCCCCTAGCCGCGAAACCCTCATAGTCTTCCAGAAACTTTCCGATGATGGGATGGTGGCGCCCTCCCTCATACTGGCGGCGAAGCTCGGCGGCTCTTTCGCTTGGAACAGCGTGACCATGCCGCCGTTCGCATTCGGTCTATGAAGTTCACTGCACTTAAATGCAAATCCAATAGTCTTCTTTCCTTGATAAATATTCAGTGTACCAGGTGCTGACTTCCGTCGTCTCCTCGAGACAGCGCGTAAATTGCCAGCGCGCCTTCCAGAATAACCTTCTGGGGAAACTTCTCGCTACTAGCCTGTATGACAATCCAGCCGGCAGGAGTGGCTGGCGAAATGTAGCGAAGGTGACGCATCCCAAAAGACGCGATCTGGTTTGCGCAGCGAGTGTGCCAGTGCTTGCGGAGATCGCCTAGTGTGCCACATCTATTTCAATTATGTACAACGTATACGGAATGCAGATGTGGTTTATGCGCATGTCCAGCCTATTAATAAATGAGGCACGCGTGTATTAGTTTCGCAGCACGCAAGATGAGACTGCACATTGCACTTGTGCACTTTGACTTCCAAGTCCCAGCTGCAAAAAATAAAACTCTTCGTCTTTTTTTTACAGCTCACTAGAAACAATCACAATGCACTTCGAACGCAGCTAACGTGTACGATTCGTTAATGCGTAAGACTCCATATGTACTTTCACACCCTGTTGTTGATCCTCGCATCTTGCAAACAGGCGTACGCAAATCACCAGTCACTTCTAGATGCCTCACCAAGTAGCTATTGTGTAAGTTAACTTAAGCGTAGGAGCATAGTTCATTCTGCAACGAGAATACGCATGCAGATGAGCTCGCGACATCATACTTGATAACCTCGAAACAACGACTAGGCTTGCGACGACTGAAGCTTTTCCTAGAATGACGTTGATGAGCACGTCCTAAGCCAGCGGGGTCGTTTACGACAGACTCCCAAAACATCGTGGTTACGTCACCGCCATAATCCACCAAGTCGCCGCGCAGCCATAGTCAATCGCTGCAACATTTAATTCGGGCCATCCGACTAAGAACCCTATCTTTGCATATTTGTATTATCTTTGTATATTTTGAAGGTATACTTCGACATGCAGTGCTCTTAAACTCATAAACCCTCATAAATGTGATTTTGTTTAGGTGGGTCCAAGAGCTATTATGTCCGTCAATACACGGCTATTTATTGACTTTATAAGAATTGCCGAAAATAATATATCATGTAGAATTGTAGATACAGACACCAGCAGCTTGGAAGAACTGAACACCTTGGTTTTATGGGGTTTAACGTCCCAAAGCGGCTCACGCTATTACAGACGCCGTAGTTGGGGACTCCGGACAATTTCGTCCCCCGGGGGTTCCTTAAAGTGGAATGACATCGCACAGTACATGAAACTCCACCATGGCCTTCACAGAAATGCGACCGCAGCGACCGGGATCGAACCCTTCGTTCTTCCTCCCGCATTTGTGTGACTGGGCGTATCGCTTCTCTCATCCCAGTCGTCCGACTCCTTTAGTCCCTAGAATTAGCTATAGGAAAAAAAAAATACGCACAAACAGAGTACATAATACCATCGGCAGACGTTTACACGAACCACTTTTTTTGAAGTACCTTTATTGGCTTGCTCAAGAAGGATAAAAAAGAAGAAACAAAAAATAATTGAAGATAGCTAGCGTGCAAAAGTAAGGAAGACGGACGCTTCTTCAAAACCTCTTTTCTGAGCTCCCCGGAGCGCAGACTCGCTTCCGTTGCAGCGTCCGTTCATTTCGTCCAGCCTTCTTCGTTACAACGGCGGGAATAATGTTTGCGACTCCCTAGACTCATACAGAGCTGGAGGAGCACTTACACGCGCCTCTTTCCGTGACCTCGCAACAAACAAGCTCGCGCTGTGGAGGTAGAAAGGGAGGGGAAGAAACAAAGCAGCAGCGCTGTTGTAACAAGGATAGGCGGCATTTTTCATGAGATTCTACTCGGGGCAATTAAGGGCCAAGCCACATTTTTCTTGCGTGACAGAAACACCTGCAGGGGACGCTCGCTAAGCAAAACTTTCGGTGTCGCGCTCGTTTAAGGCGCCCTCGGTGCCTACTCAAATTTTCTTCCACTAATTCTGACTGCGTCGCTCCTTGTGGCAATCTTGTACGCTTGACGAAGGGCCATGGTATGTGTCAGAACACCTTGAAGGAGAAGAAGGACGCCCTCCATTCGCAGTATATGTCGGTACACATGGTGTTCCAAGTAACGCATGGCGCAGCAAAGTGGTTTATTGGGCTGCGCTTGATGGGATCTCATTATACTGGGAAGCAGTTGCAGCTACAGGATAATTTTTCCCTGCCTGAATAACATATGCAGTAACGTCGACACTCCTATTGCATGGCTGGCTGCTTACGGATTTTAGCTCCAAGCAGTGATTCATATCTCTACACGTGACCTTTGGTGATTGTTGTAATATAGAATTGTATGCGTTACGTCATCTATGTATAGTATAAGCCTTTACGATGTTCGATTCAGGTGGGCGCTTATCCTATTGTTTTGCGGTCCACGTTCAACAAGCGATAACTGAAAGCCGCAGATACTCAGGGCGTCAGCTTTGGAGGAAAACAGTATCTTACGTTAACTATCCAGAGACAGCTAGCAGAAAATAGCATACGAGGAGTAAGTAGAAAGCTTGTGAATTACCCGCACTGCATGCAACGCACGGGCTAGCACCAAACAGGTAAGTCAGCCTGTACAGCGGACCCAGCGGCGCACTACCGCTTCCCTGCGAGCACAGTGATGGATGCATGGATCGATGGATGCAAAACTATTGAAAATCCTGAGCTGCGCGAATGATGACACACATTCTCCTTTTTCCGGCACCATGCAGAAGGATTTTTTTCCGTGACTGGGAAGCTGTCAGAGAAATATGCATGGTTTTCCTCGTAGCTTCAGCTGCAAGCAAGTTAACAATTTTTTTTTCTTTTCATGAACATTCCTCTACCATGAGGGACTTTTACCAAAGTGATTTTCAGCATAATGTCACGCAGGCTCAGAATGAAAGAGAGAGAGAGATGATCAAGAAGAGGATAGGTTCTTGTCTCCCTTCGTCCACATTTTTTCGCGCAGTTTTCATGATAATGGAATACCAACGCGCCCTACAGTCTATTCTTCGAAGGATAGGTAGGTTTATTATATGTTATTATATGATGCCAAATACACACAATGTACTGCATATACATGCCTCATTCGTGCTGCTCTTCTTGCACACGTGATGCACATGTACTTACTCTAACGTGGCCCAATGACTTCAAGAATGTGGCGCAGACATGCACTTATGTCGATCGAGTATCATAAACGAGAGATCGAGCTCTGTGCTTCAGCGAGTCGGCGATAATGATGGGGCCTAAAAGGTGGGCCAGTCTTCGGTGCACCACCGTTTTGTCGCATGTTCCCTATACAAGTGCACATACACATCAACCATAGTTTGCACATGTTACATTCATGTCGCTGTCTATAAAATTCTATGCCTATCTGATTCAAACGCTGTGCTTAGCGTACCGGATGTAGAACACCGGACACGTGTATTTCAGGCTCCATATGATAGTGTTGAAATTTTACTTGATCTCCCAATCTAGGAGCGAAACATTAAAGTTTCCTAGGCACAGCAGTTAGAGAGAAGGGACGTTGGTCGACATTACATTGAACTACGTGTCCTCATAGTCGTCCTTGTACCTCGTTTACCGCATACGGCACTTTATACTTTCTTATTACGTTAGATGCTTTTATGGGGCACTTAAGCACGATGGAGTGGAGTAAGCAGAGATGCCAGTGCGACCTACATTTGAATAGAACCCAATCTCGACATCAGCGTGTGCGTGTCGCTCGAGATGCGCAGGAAATGAGGTTGAATGCTGAAGAGGGACGGCAAAGTGTGCACCTAGCCGGATATGCATCGATGCGTTCCGAGTGATTCTCGAACAATCTCCACGGACGGGCGTGCGCCTCTTCGCTGACGCAGCGAGTCTTCGCCTAATGCTCGACTGGCGTCTATATGAGTGGACGTGCGCAGTTATGCAAAAGAGGTAGCGGCCGCTAACTCGTAGCCTTTCTTTAATTTTGTGAATTCGGCGCATTTAACGCACGTATACAGGAGTAATTTAGGTGCGGAAGCGTTTTGTGCATTATGCGTGAAGCCGTCAGGTGCGTCCATTTCCGTAATTGTACCCGTGGTGTTTCGTTAAGTGAAGCTCTCGAGGCACAACCTCTTAGAAAGTTTATAAGATGTATATACATCGAGTTAAGAAACGCTTTCAATTTGCAGGTGAGTGTCATGTGAGCGATGCGCTCACTCCTTTTGTTTTAAGTGATATGACTATGGAATCGGAAAGCAATGGACATTTATGGCGCGCATATTACGATCAAAACGGTCACGACGAACATCTTCCGCTGTGGACGACCGAAAATCTTGATTAGCAAGTGCGCGCGTGATTCCGTCGATCTCTTTCTTTTCTTCTGTCGCTTTTTCCAACCCTTTATCCTTTCCCCAGTGCAGGGTAGCAAACCAGACGTGTGTCTGGTTAACCTCCATGCTTTTCGTTGCTTCTCTCTTTCTCTCTCTCTCTCTTGATTAGCACACTGACTCTCTTTTTTTTCTGTTAGAAGCATCCACCGACAGCACGACGAGCAGAGATAGCTGCCACTCTCTTGTCAACGAAAACATCTTCTAACTTGCGCGCTTTAACGAAGCATACCCACAGACGTAGTTGGACAAGCCGCAATAGCATGATCTTTTATTGTAGCCTTTCGTTTCATTCAAGCCCCACGTGTGGAAACGGAAGAAGTTTGGAGGTTCGGCGAGGTTCAGGGGCTCACGAAGGTGTTAACAGATACAAGCGAAACGCTCGTATCAACAAGAGACAAACTATCACAATCTGCCAACGGGCGCGGCTATTTATCTCTGGATTCATTCTTGCTCGGCACGCAATCACCAGGTGGTGTCGGCTGCATGCGCAAGCCACACGCCTCAAACGTGACGACCTTGGTCAGTACCCACGTGTTCTTTCTCTCAAGAACAATGCAAGGTCAACGTGCCTGACGTCCTTGCTAACAAAGGAGGTGCTTCCATACAAAGGCGACTGCCGAAACTTCTATATCGCTTATTATTAGCACAACCGAGGTGAAAAGAAGGAATGATTATCGTGCAGGAGGTACGCTCGTTTGCGCAAGTGATCTGCTAGTGACAAGTGAAGAAGAGACGTCTGCGCAGCCGCAGAACCAATCATTCGCATTGTTTAGCTGTTCATTGCTTCTACAAGCAGTATAGTTTATTTTCCATTATAAGCCTTGTCTTTCTCTGCGAAAAAAGAAACAAGAAGGATCACCGTTCGATCAGCTGAAAGTTAGAAAACTCCACTTGCAAGAATCGTGTGAAGACAGGAGCTGACCATGATGGTTACATAAATATTCAGGCGGCGATTCATGGCGGTGAAGCTGTAATGTCTCCAAATTTCTCGGGACATGCAGTGCCTCAGCTGAGCGTCCTCAAAGGCAGTCAGCAATAGTTGACAAGAACCGCTTCAATTTTATTTTACGCTTTATATCTGTTGTTAGCGTCCGTTTGCACGGAGTGTCCTAGGAAAGATGTGCGACAGAATGTTCAGTAGATTTCTTCCGTAAAAAACCTGTTACGGGAATATTAGTCTTGTTACGTTGTTCAAGTTATTAAATTTTGGATTATCAACATTTTGTTTAGTAGTCACATGTGACAAACACGAATCTATCAAAGAAAATGAAGAGCTGTGCTTTATACGCAGTTGGCTCGTTCACTTAATCGCACTATGGGTGCAACCTAAATTAGGGACGACGCAGCAAGCCACGGAAAGAATTATATGTATAACCTTCAGGGAAAAGAAGAGAGCAGAGTAGGTCAGGGAACAAAGGCGTGTTAAGGACGCGTAAGTCAAAATCAAGAAGAAATGGGCATGGGCATGTAGCGGGAAGGCAAGATAACCGCTAGTCATTAAGAGTAACTTACTGGATTCCAAAAGAAGGCAAGCGCGCGAGGGGGACGCAGGAAGTCAAGTAGGCAGATGAGACTAAAAGTTTCCGGGGTAACGTGGCCGCAACAAGCACAGTGACAGGGTTGACTGGCGAAACGTGGGCGATGCCTTCGCTCTGCGGTAGACGTAGTCAGGCTGATCATGACGATGATGATGACTTGTTCACGGTAACAAACCTCGCGCTTAATTTTAAATTCTCAGTTATGGCGCGAAAAGTTCTTGAAATCACACTTAACGTTCTTGCTCCTAATCATACCGCAGAAGAGCGGTTTGCAGGAGTAATAGCTCACTATTTCAAAAGTTCATGGGAACAGTGAGCATTTCGTAGCGGCGAAAGATTGGCTCCTATGGGCTAGAGACCCGTGTACTTGAATTTAGGTGTACTTTAAAGAAACCTAGGTGGTCGAAAATTTTCGGACCCCTCTGCTACGGCGCTCCTCATAATCATATTGTGGTTCTTGTACGCAAAACCCCTGAAATTATTAAGTGAGAGTTATTGAGTTACGAAGTTTCAAAAACTAAGCCTCTTCTACGGGCATGCATCGACTATGCGCCTGACGGCCGTCCTCGAGCACGGATCTCTAGCAATCCGCCTCCGTCGAAAGCTGGGACTTTCGGGTAAGCAGCCGAGCAGGATGACTGAGGAAATAAAAATATGCAGCAATGAAAGAAAGTTAGGATAGAAGAGTTCCGGAACGAACCGGAAATGTGCGATGGCGCGGAGAGCCACTCATCACTTACACCTTCGGGAAGTAGCGGATACGTCCGCCGAGGCTCGAAGCAAGAAAAGGAAAAGAAAAGAAACGCGGTAATGATGAATGAAGCCAATTTCAGGCGACCCTTCCAGAACTGTCTCTTTCCGGTTTCGCTGAGGGCCCTCATTTATTCACACATGCTACAGTTCTATGTACGCTCTCGACACTATGGTCCTAAATTACCAGACGCGTAAGGCTTTTATTAAGGCCACCTTTTGTTTAATCAAATATTTTTGCACAATCATTATCTTGTTTCTTTTTTCAAAAGTTTAAAGAATCCGTAGAATTCGTATCTGCCACTTCTTGGGGAGAGAAAAGTTCGCTTGTATTGAATGTGTAAACTAGTTCATGGAAATATTTAAAGCATGGTGAGGAAATGTATCTCGTTGAAAGTAATATTTCTGTTTTATGAAATTCGTATATCATTTTTTTTTCTTTAACCCTCACACTGTTGGGACAATGCAAAAGTCTACACCAATCGGAGTTTGTATATTTTCCACATATTTGTCATTGCAATACTGTTCGTATACTATTGAAATTATTAGCTAGAGTATAGAATGTTTTGTTCGGACGGTGTGCTAGTTTTGCTAGAACTCCGTTTCTTAAGGCCAAAGCCTAATATGCCTCACTAAACACGAATTTGACCGTCGGCGTCTCGCGTCCTGCGGCGTCGGAGACGAGTGGTGCAAGAAATCATCATCACGTGATGACGTCACAGGTCGCGAACATTTGTGACGTCATCATGACGTCACATATTCTGGCGTGACGACATGTGACGCAACGCCACATATTGGAGTCGTAGCGCCCTCCTTTGGGCGGCGAACGAAACCGAAGGGCGCGCGACCTCAAGAGAAGGAAATAGACGGCGCTTCGTAGTGGCACGTGAATCCACGACGCGTGTTCCTTGCTGGCGTCAATTCTTGTTCATCCGTCTCGTTCCTTCGCTCCTGTGGCATAAGCCTACACCGTCATCACATGACATCGTAGCTGGGTCAAAGGTGGGCTGGTCACGGAGGCAGTGCAAAACCAGGTGAGGTGCCTTCGATCCTGGAGGCAGTGCGAAACCACGCTAGGTGCACAAAGCTTTCGGAGGGTGGCGGGCCAGGATAATTACATCTACATGACCGGCTGTTCATGTAGGCTCCCTAATACATCGACTGCTGACCCGAAGGTCGCGGGATCGAATTCCGGCCGCGGCGGCTGTATTTTCGATGGCGGCGAAAATGTTTGAGGCCCGTGTGCTTCGATTTAGGTGCACGTTAAAGAACCCCAGGAGGCCGAAATTTCTGGAGCCCTCCACTACGGCGTCTCTCATATTCATAGCGTAGCTTTGGGACAATAAACACCAGATATAATATTATAATACATTGACTGAGAAGAAAAAGAAGATGGCTTTCGCCTTGGAGTCGTCTTAAGTAAATGCACAAGGAACCCTGTAATTCTTTTTTCTGTGAATACTTCCGCCAGAATAGTAGAAAGTGCGCTGCACCTGCCTGAAGGGTTAATCTGAGATGGCTCCGCCCAATTTACATGCACGCTTCTGCAGGCTGTGATTCACCTTTTAACGGTCTCATAGTATCAGTGAAGGATCCCGGTTTAAAATGTTCGATCACCTTTTGAGGATCATGGTAAGAATCAAGCTTACTCATACCTGATAACTGATAGCTTTGCCGGATGCGCTACGAGAGCGAGAGAGAGAAACGTAGAGGAAAGGCAGGGAGGTTAATCAAGCTTTGGCTCGGTTGGCTACCCTACAAGTTGGGGGAGGAGGGCGAGATAATAATAGCTAGGATAGAGAACAAAACAAGAGTAAGGAGAAGAAGAAATGAACAGTTCATATGAACACGCACAACACTAACTCGCACCGGTAGTTCACAGATGCTCGTGAAGTCAGGTCGTCTTGAAGTAGCACAATAGGGCTTTCGTGGCCTTGTGCATGCACGAAACCATGGCCATGGTCCCAGGATCTTTTCTGACTGTGGTCTTGTATCAAGACGATCGAGTTTGGCTCCTAGAACATGTCGTTGAGTCTGGTAGGATGGCAAGTGGCATAGAATGTACTCAGTCGTCTCCCCACAGCCGCATAAATTGCATGCCGCATTATTTGCCATTCAAATGAGGTAAGAACGTGCATTCGTAAATGCCACACCCAACCACATGCGACAGTAGCAAAGTTGCATCGCGTCGTGAGAGCCCGGATGACAAATGATGTTGCAAATTAGGGTCAATAGAATACAAGCACGAGTTGGAGAAGCCCTGTCTATTCCATCGTGAAAGCGTGATGTGGCGAGCAAGTGGTCGCAGTTGCCGCGCAGCGTCCGTTCTCGAGAGTAGCATGGACATCTGTATGTCTTATTCATGAGGTGATCCTGCAGCTTCATCGGCGCGCTCATTGCCGACAGTTCCACTATGGTTCGGTAAACACTTAAAAAAAACTTGACAGGGCCCTTATGTATTCACTTAAGACGACTCGAAGGCGAAAGCCACTTTCTTTTTCTTCTCCGTCGGTGAATACTTCCGCCAGAATACGCTGAATACTTCCGCCAGAATACGCTTCCGCTGAACCCCGCCACCCTCTGCACCTAACGTGGTTTTTGCGCTGCCTCGAGGATCGGAGGCAGCTCACCTGGTTTGGCACTGCCTCCATGATCGGCCCACCTTTGGCCAAGGTACTGTATTGTGATGACGCCACTATCTGACGTTACGTCACGTGACGTCACAGTGACGTCATGATGTCTTCACGAACACGTCACAATATTCGGCGATCAGTGACGTAATGATGATGCTATATTTTGACGTCATCACGCGATGATTATTTTGTATGAGTCGCCCCCGGCGCCGCGGGGCGCCGAAGCCAACGGTCAATTTTCGCGTTTGATGAGGCATCTTGTCCTTCTTCGAGCACTTGGTGGTAGTAGTGTCTTATTTCATACACTAGCTGCTCGTGTAATCCATGCCGTGAGTGTTTTTGTACCACCTACTTCATGAAACCCAACTGTAACGTGTCAACCGAAAATATTAGGACTGACTGTTTAGTGCTCTCAGAAACGTGACGAGTTTTGTGCACACGTCCCTGTGATGAAACTTCGCGATTCACTGCAGAGACAGGCTGTAGCTATAAAGTGACAACGTACTCGTCACATCAAGCCGGCCTTGTGCACTCCGAGAGAGGCAGGTAACACGTTCTGGAAGAATTACCTTGGTCTAGAGATAGATCAGAAGAGAGATGAGAAAACAAAAACGGAGAACACATCGAATGTTGGAGATGTGCGATAGTACTGCTGCTGGAAACCATTATTGTGGCCTCGTGGACTTTAGCGTGTAGAGTTGGTGCATAGAGGACATTGCACCGCGGATCACGCTCGCGTTAGTCTTTCAGTTGAAAGAGCGCCAAGAGTTAGAAGGCAAGGCTCCTTTGCGATTCGCTCTGAAGTCCTAACGAGCACGCCATTAGTGTAGCAGTGTGAACTATCTCATTTTCCTCGGCGCATGCGCGTGGCCCATAAGTAAGCAGGCACGGGATAGCACGTGCATTTTAAGGACGGTATGCCTCCGTAGATTTATACATTTAAACTAAAGCACATGTCGAGTAGTTCATTGTTGAACATTCTAAAGGAACTCACTTTTGTGAGTCTGCACAACACAAAAAGAGACGCATTTCCACTGTTAGACTTGGAGCATTCCTTGTCTCAGGACCCATTTGAGACAAGGCCAATAAGTTTTCAAAATTGAAATTTAGTCCTTGTTGAATGCTAGGAAACTATGATTCGAATATCTGATCAAAAGCTCAATTGACAACAACGCAATCACAGTATTAGTGGAATAGATCCTTCTGCACAGCGGCATTTATAGGGCTTACCTGCTAAGCAAAACATCACGGCTCTTCATTGTTTGTGCGCTTGCCATTTGAGGGTACCTTAATTATGGGGTGTCTTATCTTTTTGCTGCAGAAGTGTGAATCAGGGGTCGGCATGTGGTGCCAAACACGTGTCCGTAAACAGGGGCGTACGGAGCACGTGCTTTCATCAGGGGCGAATGCTGCTGTCGTACCACGCATACGCGCGAAGTTTGTATGCAGCAAGGCTTATTACACAAAAGTACCTTAGATTAAGGCGCCTGCGCTCCCACTTAAAGATCCTGTACGGCGTTTACGTTAGTCATTTTCGTCATGTTAACGTCATTATTACAACTTAATTAGGAAGTGCTCACTGATAAGAAAAAGAAACACAAAGAAAAAATCAAACAAAACGCCATCCTGAAGATTAATCGAGAATATTCTCATAAGAAACGCAGTGCGCTTAAAAGAAATGAACACATTTATAATTGTTACGCACAGTAATAATAACCGCAGCCACCTCAAACGCACCACTGACTACTGAATCATTGTCAGCATTGCTTAGCGCAGTTTCATGATTCAATGTTATCTCCCTGAACAACATGTAAGATGTGTTTCTTTTCTCATGCTTCTGAAAGAGTTCGAAATGTGGAAAACCTTCGAAATACTCGAACACCGATCTCTAAAAAAATACTTAGTTGAAGTTTTGTGATGTCGCTGCACTTCGCAACTTTGCTGTTTCCGCATGCTCTGATGGCGGATTTCCGGGCATGGGAGCTTTAAACGATCTCCTTCTGCAAAAAAAAAAAAAGAAAGAAACTCCGCATGGAGGCCAATAAAAGCGTCCGGCCAAGGTTTTAAGGCAAGTAGTAAACGACAGGACGCCCGAAACCCGATCGTTGCAACTTTCAGCCACGAGCGTTCGCGTTTAGCTTTCATTTTGGAAATACAGCTTTGCTTTTCTCTCTTGCCTGCTTTCGGAACTATATATTGCCACCCTGCACATACCCCGAGACTCCGCTGCCTGCTGCTGTCTTCTTTGTTTGCTTGGATTGCTTAGAAAAGTGAAGGAATGCTGGCGTCCTGGGGTGCTGGTTTATCGTCGATTATATGTCAATGCTTTTTTTTGCTTGCTTTTTTGTTTTCTTTCTATCGCATCCTAAAGAGACATTTACGAGGGGTAACCGTCTGCGCATTTACGACCTTGAGCTGGAAAGTTACAGGCCATCAACAACAACAGGAGAAAAGTGTTCCGCGCAGTTATCTTCAGTTCTTTTTACACTCCATAAAGCTGCGTAAGTTATTACTTCGCACTTTTGTTTCACCACGATGTTCATCTGTTTAACAGTATTCAGGACCTTGAATTTTGGAAGTTCGCATTGCGCACTTGTACCAATATCAAGTTGTTGTTTTGCAACACTTACCTCGTGACCTGGACAAATCCACGCGAACGATCTTGCGGTTAACGCTGTCAGCTTCCCTGCGCGCTTTGTCGTTCTCCCGATTGTGCCCTGACATCCGATTTCAAACCCTTTGAAGACCAGCGCCACCTCACAGTGGCTCGGTGACCGTGGCATTTTGATAATGAGCATGTGGTGTGACGTTCAAAGAGCGACCACAGCTATCCTATCCCGTTAAGCGCTCAACCCCACAATGCGAGGCACACGCCAAGTAAACCCAGATGGTTGGGATAGTTATGGAGGACGACGCTTCACTGTTTCTCACAGCCCATTATTGGAAGCGTTACATCTTGGCACACTTTATCATTGCTTTTTAAAAATGAACTAACAGCGACATCTCAATACATTGACGGACATCATGTCCCCGCGTTGAATAACTACATGAGACATTATTATAACGATGTTGGAATACGCGCCTTTTCAATTTAGAATAGAAACTTGCGAGGCCGTACTCCCAGTCTACATGATTGATGAATTGCTATTGATCGATGTGACTTAATGTTGAACCAGAGAAATGTCGGACAGACGCCCCTCTTGACTTATGCATTGATCAACCAACGCGCATACGATGAGTGTCGTCACCTGGAAAGTTATCGAACGAGCACTATGACTTCGACGTCAGCCAGTACATAGACCTGCCGCGGGATACTGCAGAAAGAGGCATATGTGCACGCTATCTCTAACAAACGCTGAGATTAACGGAAACGACGGAATCGTTATCTGATTAGCAAGATTTTATCTGGCGAATGTTCTAGGACATATCATTTACGCTTCGTGCTCAAGCTCGGATTGAGGTTCGTGTCAGGATGAAGCGCCTAGGAAAGCAACTTCAGACTGGGCCAGACTTGAGGACTAAAGACTTACGAGTCGACTGGCGGCTTTCGGCTGGTCGGAGCCTTCTATTGAAACCGCCCGAAGAAGGCCTTGCCGCTGCTGTCTCGTGCTTGTAATTCGGCTCGGGTGTGCAGCGAAGAAAGGAATGGTAAAGAAAAAAGGAGAAGAAACGCGAAGAAATAAGTTCCAATAGGAGGAACTTCTGGAGTTAATACAACTTCCATTCTATTGCTCGTAACTTCGGACCAACTCTGTGGGGAAGTAAATAACACAGTGTGGGCTGCAGTTCACGATTCCTTGCATTGATTTCTTTTATAGTCGCACGTTCCTTAACGTATTTGCTTCGTTTCTAAATCAACGTAGGACTGTGTTAAGCCTCATGCACAAAGTTATACGAACAAAACATAGAAATCCTTCCCTGAGATAGTACGCAAAACTTTCACGCCTTTTTTTCGAGCCCAAGCCACAAAGTCGTTGCAATGTGGCCACGCCATTGTAGCTGACTGTACGAAAAGCCCTTGAACCTGCTTAGCTTGTGACTCAAGCACACACATCGTTTCTTTCTCGGCCTACCCTCGCATTCACTCGTTTACCAGGTTATAACTTCACGTGTTTATAAACTTCTCGTGCAAGAATACGCAAGACAGAAGACAGGACCTGTCTTCTGTATTGTATTGTCGTTTTGCGCTAAAAAAAGCCTGAAGATTCACACCATCTAGCCCGCCGACACGCTTTCTTGCAAATGAAGTCGAAAAATTATTTATGAAACTCACCAAGTTTCTCAATAGTTCGCACCGCGGACACATCTCTCCGACTTCGGCCTCCATCTGGAATCTGCAGGCAAAAGACCACAGTATTTTGTAGACTTGTGACTTGAAGTCGCGTTACGAAAGCTTTTAACATTGCGTATCGGAATGAAAGTTAGGTCTGCGTATGATCACTGCGGCAGCTAGTAAGCCCCGAATCACGTTCTTTGCCGCGATCCTCGCTACAGCGCACAAGACAGTTGTTGGCCTCCGTCCTGGTCAGTTACGACGACTGGCCATCTTCTGAACATGCAGTCCAGGAATACCGGCCTGAACAGTCGTCGCACCAGAAGTCGCCCAAAGCCTTAATGTTTTCACTTGTCAGTGGCCTGACAACAGCAACGACATCGACGGCGACAACAACACCGACGACGATGTCCACAACAATGACAACCGTAGCAGCAATTACAATTTCTCTTACTGCTATGATGCTACTACTACCGCATCTACAACTACTACTACTACTACTACTACTACTACTACTACTACTACTACTACTACTACTACTACTACTACTACTACTACTACGACTACTACTGCTACTACTACTACTACTACTACAGCAGCTGCTGCTGCTACTACTACTACTACTACTACTACTACTACTACTACTACTACTACTACTACTACTACTACTACTACTTCTACTACTACTACTACTACTACTACTACTACCACGATTACTTAAACTCCTACTAATACTCATACTACTACTACTGCTAGTACTACAGCAAGTACTATATTTGTGGAAAAAGCAGGCAGACGGCTGCCACCGAGAAGTGCAGCAATGCCTGCATATGCATACTCTATGAGAAGGAGAGGAGTAACGAGGAAAGAAATAACCACACAATCGTCCACGAGGACTAAAGTCAGGACATAGAATAAAGTGAGCCAGAAGGAACAGTGCAAGAAAGCCTGAAAAGAAAACAGAAAAATAAGACACGAACAAACAAAGCTTCGCTATAATTTTCCACACGCGTCACAATATTCGAAGTCATTTGCCCTACAAGAAGATACGGAAGGCTTATTTGAGCCGCCCACGGCGGTACGCCACAGAACAAAAGAAGAGCGTAAATCTCTGGTTTGTATATCTCATGACGCCTAAATTTTACCCGCCCTCATACAGCCATGGGTCGGACTGAAGAGAAAGGAAACGTTTATTTAAGATTAGCTAATTAGTGAAGATTGGAGGGTCCCTTATTCGTAGAACCATCTGGCCTGACTGTCCCGACGGGCCCGGCCGACGAGTTTGCGCTCGTCGACCAGGTCCGGCTTGGACATCGCAGACTCCCACGCTTCAGTGAGGAGATTTGGGTCTGCATCTGTTGCTGCTGCTTGTAGTGCTGTGACGCTTCCTTCGCATCGCAGCAGAAGGTGGGAAGGAGTGTCTTCCACATTGTAGTGCGGGCAAACGTAGCTGTATGACGTGGGTTTCATATGGTGCAATAGGATGCTGTGAGTGAGCGTACTGCTTTGAAGTCACCAGTTGCAGGTGTCTTTGTCTCTTGGGAGTAGGAAGAAACACTTTCTATTCTTTCGAATTCTAACCAGTGTCTTGGAACGGAACGAAAGCCAGAAACGAAAAACGAAAAAAAAAACGAAAAATAAACCCGATGTTTTTGACCTGAACGAAAAGTAACAGAGACTTTATCTGTTATTTCGTTTCGGAGTGAAAGCGAAATATTTTTTACCAGGTTTCGGTTCAAGGAAAAAAGTAGGCAGAACGGAATAACCGAAGTCAGGCAACGTGAACATTAATGCATAACTCAGGGGAGGGCCTATCTCAGTTAGGGATTCCAAAGTAAAGACGTGTTGAAATTTTTTTCGAAAAACAAAAAGAGTGGCAATCGGAGCTGTTTATCGGAGCTGGTGTGCCAGTCACGCAGGCCAGCGTGGAGAGGCCATTCTCGGCACTGAAGTTGCTTTATCACTACAGTGGTCTCGCACATCAGAGACTAGACTCGATGACGTGCTGCTTCTAAGATCATGTTCAATGCGCCGACGCAAAACATTCAGCCTGCTACAGAGTATTCGTAATTCACTTGTGAGAAAATTAATATCGTGTGTTTTTATCGTAACTTTCATTTCAAACTTTTGCATACAAATAAAAGACGTTACGAACCGTTACAGAACATATTTATTTTTTCGTTCTGGAACAGAAACGTAACAGAACTTTATTCGCTGGAACGAAACTAAAATCTACAGGAAAAACATTTCGTTTCGACACCCTGGTCATAACAGGGGCTTTTTGTAGAGTGCTTTCCTATTTTTGTTTCTGCGCACTTCTACATTCGCTGTCCATCCGCGCGTACTTCTATGGTTTTGCAATGCAGTGAATTCAAATCCTGCCTTCGAGTGATACAGATGTAGTACTCAGCACCCTTTTTTATTGATTTCCATAAACTGTATTTCTTTTTGTCAAAGAAAAGGGGATCTGAAATATAAAATTTTATTTTGCTCTAGGCAGTCGCCTTTCCAGACAAATACGCCATAAAAACTCGGACGCGATCGAAACTGGTAAGTGCGCCTATAGAAACTGCGACATTCAGACTCATGCAGACGGGCTGCCCAGACCTGCTAGTTCTTTCGTTCTGTTTCTATAGCTGGAAACTCGGCAGTAAGACTCGTCGAACTTTCTCGTGTAGTTTGGTTAGGCAATTTGAAGAATACTCGTAATAAAAATCCGGCAGATCCCACGCACTGTGGGAATCGATGTAATGCGAAGCAGCCAGCAAAGAGCTGCATACATCGCCTTGTTTGTCTTTGAGCCAAATGAAATAATTCATGCCATGGCATCTAGTCCACCATTTATCGCATGTTTGCCATGCACGCAGGCATGCACAATCTAGTATACACCATGCCAATAAAACGCATATTCTGGTATATACAATGCATGACCTGTCGTTTATGTTCATCACTCACTCGTGTCATGCCGTACCAATTTTGCTATATATCCAGTTACCAAAACGGCCTGGAAGCGCACCATGACAGTGGCATGTAAATCATACCGTACATGACAGGCATAACATCATTCGCATGTTAAGACCTCTCATTTATGTTCGTCATACAGTCACATCGCGCAATACCAATTTTGATGTATATCAAACGAGCGAAATGGCCGCGAGTGCACCATGAGTATAGCATGTAAATCGATGTCGTACATGTCATGCATGTCATGATTTTCATGTTACCACCTTTCATTTACGTTCGTCATACAGTCGCGTCGCGCAATACCAATTTTGGTCTACATCAAGCTAGCAAAACAGCCGCGAATGCACCATGAGCGCGGCATGTAGATCATGACATACATGGCATCATGTCACAGTTTTCATGTTACAACCTGTCATTCATGTTCGTCATACAGTCGCGTCGCGCAATACCAATTTTGGTATATACCAAGCTAGGAAAACGGCCGCGAATGTATCATGAGTGTGGCTTGTAAATCGTCGTACATGACCTGCATGTCATGATTTCCATGTTACCACCTCTCATTTACGTTCGTCCAGCAGTCGCGTCGCGCAATACCAATTTTGGTGTATATCAAGCAAGCGAAACGGCCACGAGTGCGCCATGAGCATGGCATGTAAATCATGTCGTGCATGTCATGCATGTCATGATTTTCATGTTACCACGTCTCATTTACGTTCGTCATACAGTCGCTTCGCGCAATACCAGTTTTGGTGTACATCAAGCTAGCGAGGCGGCCGCGAATGCATCATGAGCGTGGCATGTGAATCATGACATGCATGTCATGGTTTTCATCTTACCAACTGTTATTCATGTCCTTCATACAGTCACTTCGCGCAATACCAATTCTGGTGTATATCAATCTACTGAAACGGCTGCTAGCGCACCATGAGCGTGGCATGTAAATCAGGTCGTACATGAATTGCATGTCATGATTTTCATGTTACCACCTCTCACTTATGTTCGTCATACGGTCGTGTCGCGCAATACCAATTTTGGTGTATATCATGCAAGCGAAACGGCCGCGAATGCACCATGAGCGTGGCATGTAAATCATGACATACATGTCATGGGTGTCATGTTTTTCATGCTACCACCTGTAATTCATGTTCGTCATACAGGCGCGTCGCGCAATACCACTTTTGGTGTATATCAATCTAGCGAAACGACCGCGAGTGCGCCATGAGCGTGGCATGTATATCATGTCGTACATGACATGCATACCATGATTTTCATATTACCACGTGGCAGGTATGTTCGTCATAGAGAAATGTCTCGTCATACCATTTTTCGTATATATACCTTCATTTAAACGGCCGCGAGCGCCCCGAGACCATGTCATGTAAATCATGGTGCACATGACATGCGCGTCATGATTTGCATGTTAGGACCTGTCATTATGTTCGTCATGAACTCTTGTCACGCTGTACCACTTTTGGTATATATGAAATTAACGGAACGGCCGCAAGAGCCCAAAGGCCGTGGAATGTAAATCATGCTGTTCATGACACATGTGTCATGATTTTCATAATATGACCTGTCATTTATGTTCGTAATGAGGCCATGTTATGACACACCAATATTGGTACATATCCGATTAACGAAACGACCAGGAGAGCACAAAGTCGTAGGCGGCTAGATAGATAGATAGATAGATAGATAGATAGATAGATAGATAGATAGATAGATAGATAGATAGATAGATAGATAGATAGATAGATAGATAGATAGATAGATAGATAGATAGATAGATAGATAGATAGATAGATAGATAGATAGATAGATAGATAGATAGATAGATAGATAGATAGATAGATAGATAGATACGCTCAAGTCGCAGAAGTTCGCTAAGAAATGCTTCGCATTCAAAACAAATTGACAAGTTGAGGGAGTTTATGGCTTCTTGATTTAAGAATTTTTTAAATGGCAAGAATTGGGGAAAAAGCGAGGAATGCGTAGCAAATTGGCAAGCCATTTAAGTGCCCTATGTATCTCTTAAGTTCGCTTCTAAGTTTTTCCGAATGCGCGCGAAAGACAGTAAGCGAATAAAATGTGCACATATATGCTACCACCGACGCCTAACCAATACTGTTGTAACTTTTTGGCAGTTGCGCAAACACCGTGTTGTAATACCGGCCGAGACGCAGCAAAGTGCGTTCGCGGAACGTACTCCAACTTTTCTGCAAGTTGCACTCCGCTTGCGTCGTTTAGCTTTGGTGAAGCGCACGTTAACCGAAGTGCACACCCGTAACTACACTTAACTTGACCGCTTGACGCGGGTATAACAGTATCGTCTCGCGCCATAAGTTTAAGCACTTGTACAGGAAACATCGTTCAGTGGAGTGTACCACTGCTCTAAAAAAGATGCCGTACGCAGCTTCGACGTTTACACGGTGTTTTCGGGGCGCTTGAAGCCATGGCGACCGAATGTCGCGTGGACGTAAACTATAGGACTCTTTTTTTATCGAAAAGTGGCCTCTCATTAGCGAGCCACCTTGTACCATGTACCTGGTGCGCACCACTGGTCGTGCGGCAGCAACGAAGTGGGTCCTCAGGTGTACATCGCTGCCCAATTACATAGAACAGCAGTCAAGGGATCTACAGTTACACGATGTGCAAAGAGAGAGAGAGAAAAAAGAAAGGACAAGAATAGTACTTAACCAGAACAAACGTTCGGTTCGCTACCCCACACTACGGCTTGGAGAAGTTGCTATAAAGATGAGACAGAATAATATCAAAAAAGGAGAACATGCACACGATCGTTCTCGTTCACACCACAAGATTGGGCATTCTGGATTAAAATTTTTAGGCTTTTTAAATTGCTTTATTTACAAAATGGCATTTGTATGGTTACAGCACGAAGAGTTCCACATGGTTGGACGATCTAAATTTCGGTGTGACGTCACCCTCTCTCTCTCTCTCAAACACGCACACAAACACGTGCGCCCGCGCCCGTGTTTGTGTGCAGTGACGTTCAGCGCATATGCACCACGGATAAACACAAATAACAATGTTGAAAATGTTCCGAGCCTGGTATTTGAACACTGGGCCTCTATTTCGGAAGCTCGATGCTATAGCCACTAGACCACACACGCGTTTTTCAATTATATGGACTCTCCAGGAAGCATGAGTCACTTCCTGTCTTACATTCAATTCCGGCTTCCACATCCTGTGCAGTGTCGTTCGCCAGTAACCTCCATTTTCCTTGTTTATGACGATGATAATCATAATCAAGTGGGCCGAGTTCCCACTAAGGGAAATTAGCCAAGAGGTGCGTGGCAGGAGGTGCATTAGGAGGGACAGAAAAATCTAAATTAACTGAAAATATCGAATATGGGAACACACTACAGCAGAAAGATGTGAGACTAGTAGATTAAAGTAGGCAAGAAATAATACAAAATAGTCAATCAGTTAGAGCGTTATGAATGCAAAAGAAAGAGAAAGTAGAAGTAAGAGAAAGACGAAATGTTTTGATGCATCGTGTGTAATTTCATGCAAACCAATAAACGTGTACCATTTCAACCTTGCCTTCAAAAGTACTCATTATTAAAATGCGGTTAAATCTATCTAATCTAATCAAAATTGTTCCGATCAGGTTAATACGGCTGTCTGGTATACGAGCTCAATAGCATAATTTTCGAAGTCTTAATTTGATGTATTACTTAATATTGCTATTTCTTCCCTTCTTTTTTAACCCTCTAACATTCTTCGAACAAGATTTGAGGTTTCAACTACGCATTCTTGGCCCATCCCCCAGAGTGGGTACGTGCCATAGAACAGAAGGAAGAACAAACAAACACTTAAACAGTCGCAAGCGGTGGAGTAAACATCGGTGTCGCTATAGATAAACGTAGTGGCCCCAAACTGATAAAATTACAGCCTTATTAAATACTTAACCCGCCTTCTAGAGTATAGATTCGAAAAACATTTCTTCCTCTGACTGGGATATTTTCGATAGAGTAAAAAGAACGATCTGCAGCTTTGGGAAAAAGTGGATTTCAACAACAAAACAAATGACACATAAAGACACCAAAATAGGAAAAGGCATTGTCCTTGTTATTCTTTTTGTCTTGTGTTTTTTGCTGTGGAGATCCGCATTTCCCAAAGTATTCGACTTCCACTGACTATTCATTTATTTACATTCCGAACAATGAACAAAAAAAAAGTGCCAACATCATGAAACTATATAAACACGGTAAAAAATCGACCTTGCCACATCGAAATTGAAATCTTCAACAAGATAGAAGTCAAATCTTTATTTCCTTTTTTTCATGTTTCATGTAGACTACAACTGCCATTCTTTCAGATATATATGACGTTCTGTTCCCGCATATTTGTAGTCTGGTCAGTTTGGGTTTTATGTTTTCGCTATCTATATCACGAATTCAGAAAAAGAAAGCGCTTGAAGCTATCTCGTTTGACAAGATCATAGAGAGAATTGGAAGCTGCCATATTCCGCAGACCTGATTCCGCAGAACTGATTTGCAGCAATATAAAGAAGGAAGCTTCTTGGTTAGTCGTACCTAACTTGATCGAGGAGACCTACCTCTCCTCTTTCCTCCCTCGACCTTTGCTTGAAGGCATTCATTCCTCATATATTGATCATTCGGCGGAAAGCACGAAAAAATGGTAACAGGAGTAGCATCGGCTATATTCACAGAAAAAAATGTAGGTGCCTTTTGTGGCAGTAACGCTGTTCAGAACACACGAGCTTCTTTTAAGTCGAAGCAAGACGGCATCTTCAACTGTCATTCTCACTCGCTCGCAGCCGGGCGAATCAGCTCTTGAAGACGCTGCAGTCCTAACTTCTTTGTCTTTTCGGCAGGGTGCTGCCTGTTTAAGCTTTCTGTTTCTTCTTTAACTTGCAGTGCTGTCAGCTGTCCCGGATTTCAAGAGAGGCTAGCGCGCGTCTTCTCAATATGAGCTCAGAAGAGGGGTTGCCTGGCAGGCTTTCGGATAAATCGAGTTCTTTCGTCTCAAGAGAGAAGTGCAAAAATGTAAACGCTACATTGATGAACAAAAAAAAATGCAAGAAGGCCATGAAAGAAAATCCAGAGGATCGATAAACTCCGACCACAACCACTGATGCGACATATAGCACGTAGTTTCGTAGTTTCATCAAAGCGTAGTTTCACGGCATTTGTAAGTTTCTTGTGCGCAGAAGTTACTTGTTCTTCCTTACGCTCGTGTTGTGTGAGTGAGTGAGTGAGTGAGTGAGTGAGTGAGTGAGTGAGTGGTGAGGTGAGTGAGTGAGTGAGTGAGTGAGTGAGTGAGGCAGTGAGTGAGTGTAGTGGTGAGTAGTGAGTGAGTTGAGTGAGTGAGGGAGTGAGTGGATGAGAGTGAGTGGATGAGTGAGTGAGTGGTGAGTGAGGAGTGGGAGTGAGTGAGTGAGTGAGTGAGTGAGTGAGTGAGTGAGTGAGTGATTGAGTGAGTGAGTGAGTGAGTGAGTGAGTGTATGTCGTTCTAACGGCTATCTTTACGTTATTTTTTCTAAATTACCGCAGTTACTTTACGACGCTATTACTCTGACTCCTCGAGATATCGCCGTAACCATAGGTGGAAGCATCGACTTGTATTATACTTCACTGCAAGGGTGCACAGGCTTGGTCCACCAACCTCATGCGCATGGCATCATCAACAAGTCCGACGTGCACGTGGGTCATCTTGCTGAATAATTAAGCGTCACCCACACCTCTAATTAAGAGACACCGGGAGTTCGTGGAGTAAGAGACATTACGAAAGCACGCTGAACGAAGAGCTGCGTGAGCCTTCCTGAGAAAAATGCGCGGATTAAAACGGACGTTCCCGCGCATGCTTGTTTCGTATTAAGCCGGGTAAATTCCTGCAACGCCGTGCCCCTGAGAGAATAATGCTGGCATCACACACCCTGTTCACGCTTTGTAAGTGTCATCAGAGTGCGAGACACTAAGGCGAATAAGTTTCAGTTCTCTGGAGGACTGCGGAGCAGCTTAGCGCTTAACGGGGATTAGTGTAACGTTATAATCCCATATTATGGAGAAGACAAAGAGTGTAAGCCCACTGGGAATCATAGAGAAGCCGGTAACCGTTCTCCACATAACCAAGACGCGTCGAAGCTTGGGAGAGTAATTCCGTTAAAGATTGCTCGGAAACTTGCACTGCGCACGTTATGCAGCCATTTTGCCTTTTTTTTTCTTCCTTCGTTAGCAGAGCAAAATAAAAAGTTTGGTCACTGAACAGAAGGGTTAACCGAAAGTCTTAAACAACAACAACAAAAGAAAAACACGAAGAAAAAGAAATATATGGCTTTTTAAGCAACTTTACGAGCCAAGAAGAGGAATATAAGAAAATACATTTTCTTATATTCAAATTTTTGTAATTTTGTTATTGTTCTTGCACCCTCACAAGTGAGAATGCAAGAACAAAAGCAAAATTAGAAAACGAAACTATAAGGGATTAGATAAAACAAAGAACGCGAGAATGGAAGCACATGCACGTATGAAAGGCTGAGAAGATATAATAACCCGCATAACCTACTGTACACAAAGAACCAATCGAGTCTATATGGGCGGGTCCAGCGGAGGGCCGGATCACGGTGTAAGATATATCTAAATTTTCAATGTATAAGCTGAGTGTGGACGACCCTTACTGAGCTTTAGCTATCACACTATGCATAAGCTGACCCCTCCTCATCCGCTTCCTTCGGACAACATTGTATTCGCCTCTGATAGAGTCATTGTGTGCCCGGTAAAAGCCCTCAGAGAGTTATCGTCAACTTGAGATAACTGCGAAGAATTTACCACTCTTTTATTCAGTTTGGGCCATGATGTAAACAGTTCACGAGGCAATGCTCCAAGAAGTTTTGGTGGTTTATCAGCTGCACGCGCTCAGGTGATGCCCTTTTTAAATCGCCTCTACATTATAGAGGTTTTCGTCCTTTTGCTTGCATACATATAGGGAGCATGCACGCATATCACATTAATGGCTAAGAGCCTTCATTTGCTTAGTTCAAATTGCAAAATACAGAAAGAGTGTACTTGTAGCGAATTGGCGAAGCTTTCACCGAAATGAATATAACTCTCAACCAAGAATAATTCTAATATAGTGATTTCGCAGCCACCCTCTCTGACCTAATTGCGACAGTTTCTCGGTATATTTCTCACTGTGCTGGTTTAGTGAGAATCTATAATAACTCACAGGAGGTTATACTGAAACCAGATTAATCAGTGTAGTGTGAACAGAAGGAAGTGTCACGTGCGCCGACAAAATCATCGAGAGAATGATGAAGGCTAATCACTTCCGTGCTTCCAATTTCAATGATCTCTAATCTTTGCTACCTCTACCTCCAATCAGCATTCCGGTTACATCCTGTGTAATCTCTTTCCCTGCTAATTGTGCTCAACGCTGTTTTCTTGCACTGTATTTGTACGAATGCGGATGTAACGCTCATTTATCTTGCCACCGATTGCAGAAACATTGCTTCCACACAGCCATGCTCGATTCGTAACAATTACGTCCATTTATACCGAAAGAACTGGTTTTTCTAATATTCCTGAATAATCCCTTGTGTCGAAATACCTAGCGTTGTTGCGATCTGTGCTCAAAGTAACCCGCAGTGCCGTAGTTGCTAGAGCCATCGTTTTGCTTCCACTGATAAAAAAAAATAGCGCACCAAGCAAGTTTTCTCTTTTTTTGAACGAGGCTTTTCATGCGTGTGGTGTTTGTGTTAGTAAAGGGTACTAGCTCCATCTCCATCGTTTGTTATTCTGTGTGGAGGTGGCGTCTCCGCAACGTTTACGTAACTAGTTTAATATGTTCTGTAAACACTTCCATGGCACTTCGTTTGTTCATACGCGCAGCAAGTAGGTTTAGAAATTTGGGCTCATCTACTAGAACTCCTTCTTTCTTTAAAGCCAGACGCGGAAGTGGTAACCGGTAAAACATGCACTCGTAAAAGGATAGCAATAAACACAAAATATCGTTTCCTTGATATATCGATCGTGTGCGCAGCAACCAGACTGTTATAATGCGCAAACATTTGTTCTAACGTCTTATTTGTTTCTTTACGTGCAGTAATTGCAAGCTCTTTACTGTTCTATGTATAGGTATTACTGTTACGAACGACTGTTTGGTTGTGTAAACAAACATGACGAGAAGGACTGAGCGCTGTGCTCCGCGCTTCATAACCTCCTATTTTTCTAAATTTAATTAGCGCAACAAACAGCACAGAGCAGCTGAAAAGAACAGACTGATGTGCTAGTTGGCAGTACATAAGTGACAAAGTAGCGCAAAGAATCATATGAACGGTGAAAGAGCAAGACGGGGCTAGCGCTGTGTTCCGTCTTGCTCTTTCGCCGTCCATGTGATTCTTGTCGCTACTGCCTAAATTATAAACGCAGCAGATGAATCGCTATACTTTAACTAATATTTAACTAAACTGCACGTGACCTTGGATAGGCCCTCGGAAAAGAACCAACCAGATTACAGCAACTGAAGTTGGGATAAGGTTAAAGTAGGTCCCACTCCACTGCCGGTAATGGTAACGCAGCCGCGTTAGAGGTCACCACGTTTGCGGGTTGGCAAATTAAATCAAACTATAGTCAGGGGTAAAGCCTTTTAGTGTTTGTAGCCCAGGCGCACGTCAGGCTTGCTGCTCGTCGCTGGGGTAGTGATACTCTGTTTTTCGTTAAGCGTTAAAGGGCCCTTCAACACTTTTTCATCATGGTCGAAAGACGCTGCTGATCGGTAGTCGAGGCACCGGAGAACACGTGAGCCAAATATTATAGCGCGGCACGCGGCCTGGAATTTACGATTAATTCTAAAAGTCAGCTATAAATCGTTCCCTCTGTAGAGAAGCATTGGAACGTTGTAATGGGCCATCCTCTCCAGCGCCTTCTAGTGGGTCGCCCTCTTCGCCTCTTCTCGGAGAGCACGCCCCTCGTGCTCGTGCTCGAGAGAGTCTGTGCGTTCTGAAATATGCGAATCGTTCCACGCTGATGCGCAGTGTGCGCACTCTGGGGTATCGAAAACATACCACCGCATTCACCAACGGTACTTTTGGCGAGGCATGTACCGCTACGTGCAGAAGTTCGTTCGCTCCTGCATCGATTGTCAGCGCCGCAAAACTTCAACGCACCAGTCACCAGCAGGTCTGCAACCTTTACCTTGCCCTGATCGGCCGTTTGGGCGCGTTGGCATCGATTTGTATGGGCCACTTCCTCTGACTTCGGCTGGTAACCGCTGGGCCATCGTCGCTGTAGACCACATTACGCGATACGCCGAAACTGCCGCCCTCCCAGCGGCTACAGCGCGCGATGTAGCCTCCTTTCTGCTCCGCCGGTTCATGCTGCGCCACGGTCCACCCCAGGAGCTGCTCAGCGATCGAGGCCGTGTCTTCCTGTCGGAAGTCGTCGAAGCCATCCTCAAAGAGTGCAACGTTGTTCACCGCAAAACTACTGCTTACCACCCGCAGACGAATGGGCTCACGGAACACTTTAACTGCACGCTCGGCGACATACTCTCGATGTATGTCGCCGCCGATCACACAAATTGGGATTACATTCTACCTTTCGTCACCTACGCCTACAATACCGCCCCTCAAAGCACCGCTGGTTTCTCACCATTTTTCCTATTGTACGGCAGGCACCCGTCGCACACAATCGACACAATCCTTCCATACAAGCCGGATCGATCTGAGTGTGCGCCTATTTCTGCCACAGCCAGACTTGCTGAGGAGTGTCGCGAGCTTGCGAAGACCTTTACTACGCAGGACCAAGAGCGGCAGAAAAGCATCCGCGGTGAGACCAACACTTCTGCACCCACGTTCCTACCCGGAGCACTCGTATGGCTTTCGATCCCTACCACTGCAACTGGCCTCTCTTCCAAACTGCTGCCCAAATACGAAGGCCCCTACCGTGTCGTCGAACGCACATCCCCGGTCAACTACCTGATTGAACCCATCGACCCATCTTCTGACATGCGCCGTCGAGGGCGCGACATTGTCAACGTGGAGCGCCTCAAGCCCTACCATGACCCGCTCATAGTGACCAGCTGCTAGGTCGCCAGACGGCTCCCTTTTCGTAACCGGGGTAATTGTAGAGAAGCATTGGAACGTTGTAATGGGCCATCCTCGCCAGCGCCTTCTAGTGGGTCGCCCTCTTCGCCTCTTCTCGGAGAGCACGCCCCTCATGCTCGTGCTCGAGAGAGTCTGCGCTCCGTCGTGACTGTTGTGCATCGTCGCTGTCAATCCAGCCGTCAATAAACGCCTTTACACCTCTTCTTTCTACAAATGACGTCATATACCCAAATGGCAGCGCCATATACCGAAATTCACGGCCATTGGCTGATTTGAGCATCTTTGGCTGCATAGTTACTGTGTTTCTGTTTAGGGAGGACAGCGCAAAGACACAAGGACGAAGAAACAGAGTAGACGCAGAAACAGAGAAGACCTTGTGTGTTTGCGCTGCCCTCCCTAAACAGTATCCTGCACCAACTAGACCAAACCAAAAGTACTGCTCTAGTTACTGTGGTGGCCGCGGGATGCCGCTACGGGCCCACGCACGCTAGGCGCCCTAACGCACGCGATCACACTGAAAGTAAGCCGCGCGTTCGAAGAAAAAAAAGAAGTGCTCAAGGTCATGACTTGCGCGGGACGTAGCTTCTTTGCCCCGTGCCATCGCTCCCTGCTTAGCTTCCAGCGCGCTCGTCGGGACGAGAGAAGAGAGAAAGCAATTACAGCGTCCGACAAATCTCTGTAACTACGCTCGTACTTGACGGATTCTAAAAAAATTTGCGGTGGTCAATTCGCGAGGAAATAAACTCCTTTAATGAAGCCACTCCATGTTTACTTGGACAAGTGTTGCAGGGCCCCTTTAAAAGCCGAAGACGCTGTCTACAATGGAGTAAGCAGGATAGCAGAGCGAAAGGAGGCCAGGCGTACGTATGCACAGTCGGCTACAAGATAAAACGGACCAGGTGAGAGCGGCCCAAAATTCGCGTCTGTCTCGTATAGTGTCGAGCCGTCTGCTATCGAGAGCATAGCACTGGCCGCGCAGTCGCCAGAGCAGTGCTCTCGACAGCAGACGGGTCACCACTAGACGGCGTAGACGGAAGTTTCGGACCGCGCTCGCCTGGTCTGTTTTATTTTGTGGCCAACTGTACATTCGTCAACGTTCCTCCATCTTGCGGGAAGGCCGTCGTGGCGTCGCCTGCTTCAAATGAGTTTAGGCGTTGGCGAACAATAGACAGCCCCTGCAAACGATGCGAAAATGTGGGCTGTAAATTGTTTTTCCATGGCGCGTTAATGGAGCGCTAGCGGAATGGTCGCTAACTGAGTTGTTTAGTACGTAGCACAACGACAGTGTCGTCTACGCAACGGCGCTGGCAATTCTCGAACAAATGCTTCACAATGTGTTTGGACGAGGAACCTGCAACAAAGACGCTTGTCGGCCTTGAGACGACAGCGTTTATTGCACGACGTCCATCTTGTTTAGAGCCAGAACAGAACTCAGTTTGGCTGAATCAGTAATTAAGTTAGAGAACGTAGAAATGACCTCACACTTCTTCTTGGGAAACATGTAAACGGCGTCCTGCGCTACCATTGCCTAAGTTTCACGTTATGCTATTGAAAGAAAAACAGTGACAACGAAGTTTTGTATGTTCGCATGGACATTTTAAAATATAACACTAATATATTTATTGTCACTCCAAGCGGGGCACTGCTGTCATAGGGAATGTTCAATGCTGCCAGCAGCAGTGGCAATGCGATATAACTGGCTTGTGCACGCTTCAGAAGACACGTATCCAACGGCCATTACATTCTTCAAAAACGTAATTGATTACACTTGCGAAATACTCTTCCAAGAGAGTGACTAAGAATTGTTGATGAACAAAGCGGGGCTGATGCGAGCCTCGTGGTGTTCCCTTTACACACATGAACCTGGGTACAGCGTGTATTTGATGAAGAAAGCCAAATATAGAGAACTGAGCCACACTTATTACCATCTTTGCATGTAAAAAAAAACGTAAAAACAGCGCCTTCGCATATTGGGATCGCCATGAATTTTTCAGCAGGTCTGGCTAAAGAATTACATTCGAGAATTGAGGTCGTGTGCGCGACCTGCTCTTCGTGCCGCGCTTAATAATTCATTATATCATTAGGCTGGGAAGTAAATTTTCTTCGTGTTATTACATCACCGTCAGCCAAGATGTCTAATTTGTTTTGTGTGCGTCTCCCCTTGCCCTTTGCCATCACTTCTCTGTACTCCACTAATTAAAGCACATACCTCGTGTATCGTTCATATCTGCTTTGCTGTTACATGACTTTGAAAGCATATGCTTTCTTTCTTCTTCTTGAATCGTCTTTATCGAACGCGAAGCTTCGCTTGGAGTAATGGTTTTTTGAAATTGACCATTCGAGACTTTTCTTAAACGTAGAAAATGTTCAGCTCTCTCCTTTTGTTGTTGTTATTTTCATCACAGAGTAACTTTCGAGCTGTATACTACATCAGTATTGTTGTATAGGTGCTGTCAGGTTTTTCGCAGTCAGTTTGGCTTTCTGAGTTTTTGTTCTTTACTTGGCGGTCTTTACATGTACCGTCATGAGCAATTTGAAACGGAACACCGAATTCCCGTTTAATCAACGATTACTTGTAATCTACTGACATGAATGTGACGTACTGAATAGTGAGAGATACCATTCCTCTTGAGCGCATTTAATATTATGAACACTTTTGCGCTTGCCAACTGCGTTTAGCCAGCAAGTACCTTTAAGACGTAATTTTGGTGCTTCCCTTTGACACTGCCCACGACTGTACATATTCTTTTTTTTATTTCTTTGTGTTTTGCAAGCCTACTAGTTTCGCGAAGGCCTATGTTGTTTCGGAAAAAGTAAAGTTGACAGTCTGGTTTGTGTGATAATCATAGATGACGTTGATTTGTTTGCGAAAAATTCTGCGTAAAAAAGCTTCCTTTCGATTATTGTTCATAGTATTCAGGACGAGCTGAAAAAATATCTCATCGGCAGAAACCGAATACTACCAACGGCCGTGTGTGTTGTTTACTCATCGTAGAGCTTTTGTTGTGTTGTTTATGGTTTCCATTTCTCGCAATTAGGATTTACTGTTATTTTTATCCGGCTAGAGAAACACATTGTCTTAAGCAGTTCAAATGGGTCCTAGCACATGGGGAGGGAAGTAAGGGTCAAGAAAACGGCCGCAATTTCGTAACAACTGCTTCTTTGTATTTCTAAGGTTGTTCTTTCTGGTTCCTAGATTTTTTCGTTTACACATGTGCAATAACATTACTTCTTTCGTGACACTAGAAAAACCAACGGGTTCCTCGGCCGGCGCTGCCTTCGATTCCGAGAGGAAACGGAAACGGCGGCTATGGTGTACCACTGAAGTATCGGCGACTCCACGCGCTAAATCGCTCTCACTCCGGTGCGGGTATCCTGTGCTGCCTCGCATCTTAGAAAGTCATGGCTTCTGACCTTCCAGAATAGTGCAGGCTTCTTGGAGAAGGAAATGAAGTTCGTAGACGCATCAAGGAATCTTGGGTGTTCGCTTGGAAACACTCCTCGGAAGGAAATCCCTTTTTCTTGTCGTTGCTGATGTTTTCTTGCTATCGCTGAGTGCGGGCATTGCTATTGGCTGTTTTTGTTTCTTTCTTGGAGTCTTTCTCGCTATGGTGTCTTTTTCGTGGCTGCGTACAGAAGGGAAGCGATGTTGCACTCAGTCCATTCCCCTCTTCACCACTTACTTCCATAACGGCACTCCTATCGGGCATTAAGCATAACTGCTAGCTTTCCCAACGTCCGTTTCCGGTTATCGGTACATCCGCTTTCAGACGTCTTCTGTACTTCACTTTCCAAATAAAACATTTACTTGCTTCATCTTTCTTTCTCTCTCTCTCTCAGTGTTCAAGTAGGCGGGGCCTCGTTTAAGCACACCAGAATCGAGAACTTTCTCACCCTATCAAGGGTAAGACCGCTGTCAGGGACTGAATGTCGCGTGAATGTCGCTATGGCCTTATACATTCAAGCGGGAAATTGAAATGGATGGCGGTAATGAATACGCTTTTTGTATGTTTAATATTCCTAGCAATCTGTTTCTGACTTCTTACTGCTCTCTTTCAAATGAGCTTGCTTGGTTGAGATCTTTCTATACTGATTAAGTCATAAAAAATAGCTTTTGTAGGCGTAAGTACAGATAGAATATAAGAACAGTACAAGAGCAACATTGAAGGTGTACAGTAAAGAACCACTGTTAAATTGTTAAAAGAACACGCCGTTGGCGTTTATAGGCTCGTTCACACCGGCGACTAGCAACAGTCGCGCGACTAAGTTAGTCGCAAAGCGACTGGTCGCAAACGGTCGCAAATGGCCGTTTTGGTCGCAAAGCGACTGCTTTGGCTCAGTCGCTCGCTGCTCGATTTTTCAGTCGCGCGACTGCAGTCGCAAACCTCTGAACCAATCAGATGCGCAGGAACAGGACGTCAGCATATCTTACGGGGCAACGGTAATGCGAGCTGTATACGAGTAGACGTGAATTTTTATGTGGCGACGCATATAGGTCGCACGCAGGTGTGAACATCGGTCGCTTTGAGTCGCTTTTTGACTTCCACTCGCAAACGGTCGCGCGACCATTGCTAGTCGCCGGTGTGAATGAGCCTTATGGTATACTGCAACTCCAAGATCGGGCCATGGCACCGACGGTGTATGGATACTGCATAGAGCACGAGCCTATATAAAACTACTGCTAACAATGATTGCTTATTCAGGCGCTCTCATGGTTTTGCATCTGGTTTTAGCGCCCTCAGCACGTGTGGTCACGATAGACGCTAATGAAGGTTCGGACGAGCAGTACCTTCCCTAGTAGCGCAAAATGTTTACACGACGTTGCGGCCACATCGAGAAAGCTGCTTCAAAGTTGTGGCAACATTGCGTGCTACTAGGGTGGCTGATCTACGGCCCAACTGCTGGGTCTCTGACTGGTCTGGAAACATGTAAGAATATGAATTTTTTTTTCTTTCCAATCTTCTTTTACTTTAGTCCTCGGGATTAAGCCCTGTTCACCAGTTAGAGCTGGTGAACAGGCTTAGGCTATCAACGCAAGGTCACGGCTACTTGGACTGAGGTGGCCGTCCACCCCCACGCGTAAACAGCCTGGTCAAGGAGATAACGTTTAATTTTCTCTATCACATTTTCTTTAGTCTGTTCTTTTATGTTATACATAAGTTATGACGTAAATGATGATGCTGAAGTATTTATAGGAATAAATATAAGAATATGGGAATTCACTGGATCCTTCATGCATTCGCCTAAGATGACTGCCTGCGATAGCTACCAGGTGTGACTTTTTTACTCTGCACTTCATACACGCCAAGCCGCTTTTACAAAAATTTTAAATCACTCGAACGCCGCAAGGACGGTGTGAACGCGCATCAAGCGCACCTCTATGAACGAGGCGCGCGGGTGGTCATGTGACTTTATGCACTACACGCCGGCTTTTCGCCGAGGTACCCTTCTCATAAGCCATTTAAGGCTTGCGCATTGCAGTAATTCTTCTACGGTATAAAACAGGGGCGATCGCGGGTCCAAGAACCGAACGCTTGTGATGACAGAACCGTGACAATGGCGACCATGTATTTTCTGTCGTACTTACGACCGGCTAAAGGATTCCTTGCTTGGTTTTTTACAGCGAAAGCTGTTATGAGATCAAAATAACGGCCGTTTTTGGTGCCATAGTTGTCCACCGCCTCCGGTGTCCGAAGCCGCTATTGCGCGAAATAAAAAAAAAAGAAACAGTATCCAGCATGAAACGGGGTTCGAACCGGGGCCCTCTGCGTGCCAGCCCGGTATTCTACCAAGAGTCATGCCGGTGCTTGAAACTCGTTCTCAAAAAGACCCTATACAGGCTTCATGTCGGTAACATATGTAACATTATGTTACATTAACATATGTAATATAGCGTCGTAGAAGAGTAAAATAACAACCAGGCGTCACACAACGCGAATTCTGTAACCAGGTGTCACAAAATGCGAATTACGCAACGAGTGGGTCGTTGAATTCTTCCAACCTATTACAAAGGGCTCAGCCATATTCTTCATCGTCATCAGGCACAGTATCAACAAAGTGCACATACCACCTTACAGGTGTGTCGCAGGTAACACGCTTATCTGCAGAATGACGAATAATGGCACATTAGACAATTCCCTATACTTCACAAAAGTTATCGTGATTTATAGCGTAGTGGGTACCTCGCAAGTGTACTGGTATTAGTTGCCAAGGAAGTCCACAAGTCCCCATTATCCGTTTCCTCAGGACCTCAATAAACTTCTCTCTCTCTCTCTCTTTCACGTTAACCTATGTAATATAGCGTGGTAGGCGAGTAAAATAACTACCGGGCGTCACAAAATGCGAATTACGTAAGTAGAGGGTTGTTTAAGCCTTCCAACCTATTACAAAGGACTTAGCCATAATTCTTCATTGTCGTCAGCCACAAGTACACATAATGCCTTACAGGTTACAGCGAGTATCTCGCTTCTCTGCAGAATGACGAAAAAAGTCAGTTTCACCGCAACGGTGAAGCAATGAATGCGATAGCAATAAATTGGATTGTAACGCGAAGAACGGAAAGCAGCTCGAAATTGCCAGCGCGTCGCTCCAGCCCAAATGATGCACGAAAAGGACGCACACAGGACGAGCGCTAACTATCATGCGTCACAGCTCGACACTTGAAGCGCACTGCTCAAACATAAAGCAGTACGCACGAAACGAACGAACAGGCACACACAGGACGAGCGCGAACTAACCGTCACAGTTGTTACTTATTTCTGTTTGAACAGCGCGCTCCTTTCGCAAACGCGGCCACTGCAGCGAGCGAAGTGACCTCCGTACGTTCTGTGACTTAGCAGGATGAGCAGGCTGAAAGACGGTACTGTTGGTGGCCTAACCGTCTAACGCCGCGCGCTGCAAAGCGAGAGGTCGCCCGTTCGATTCCGCGCGTCGGAAAGTTTTTCTGAATGATTTTTTGTGGCTTATATATATATATATATATATATATATATATATATATATATATATATATATATATATATATATATATATATAGAGAGAGAGAGAGAGAGAGAGAGAGAGACATATACATCTACGGTACATGACGGCGGCGACGGCGACGGCAAAAATCAGCCGAGACTGTCCATATAATTGCTATCGCAACAAAATGGTGTAGTGGGTGCTTCCCAACTTCACAAAAAATATGATTGATGGCGTACTGGGCACCTTGCATATGTACTTGTATTAGTAGCCCAAGAGAGTTTACAACCGGCTCTAGAAATGCCGCTCTTCCAGCTTTCGCTGTGACGGCGCTGCGCTTTCCGCGCAGGCATGGCGTTTGTTCTTTTTCTCCCTATACAGGGTGTTTCAAGAAATGTGTCCAGTATTTTTTAAAAATCACAGAAAGGAGGTGTGTGCGTGCTACCTGCGGCGTTACCTTTACTGTGGGAGAGGGCAATTTAAGATCCGTACAAACATTAATTACGGCAGTAATTGTAGAAAATAAGAAAATTAACTTCTTAACCAGTGGAAATAAGCGGTCGAGTCAAATGGGCGAATGGAAGCCCTTTCTGAGAATAGCCCATAGCCGCTTTGAAATTTCTGAAAGGCGGCCACTGGTAATCACCGCGGAGCGATGAAATCTGGCTAATTTTGGTGGCGATACCGAAACTTATGCACCAAAAAGCGCGTCTACCATTCACTGCGGAAACGCCCTCAGTGACGACACTGTTTCCCTTGCACGGGGGGGAGGAGGATAAGCGAGCGCCGTTATCATCCGTTGATCGACATACTTCGTTTCGTTGCTGAGCGAGCTGCACATCCTCCTCTTCCCCTCCCCCCCCCCCTCCCCGTGCGAGGGAAACCGTGTCGACAGGGAGGGCGTTTCCGCAGTGAATGGCAGACGCGCTTTTTGGTGCGTAAGTTTCGGTTTCGCCACCAAAATTAGCCAGATTTCATCGCTCCGCGGTGATTACCAGTGGCCGCCTTTCAGAAATTTCAAAGCGGCTACGGGCTTTTCTGAGGAAGGGCATCCATTCGCCAATTTGACTCGACCGCTTATTTCCACTGGTTAAAAAGTTAATTTCCTTAATTTATATAATTACTGCCGCAATAAATGTTTGTACGCATCTCAAAATGCCCTCTCCCACAGTAAAGGTAACGCCGCAGGTAGCAGGCACATACCTTCTTTCTCTGATATTTAAGAAATACTGGACACATTTCTTGAAACACCCTGTATATAGTCGCGTTCAATATTCCTTCACGTGCAGGCAATCGCATTATGCTACGACATTCGCGCGGTCTATATTTCCTACGGTCTGCTTATTCTTGCTTTTCATTTTCCTGCATATCTGTCATTGCGGCACAAAGCTCTTTCGTTTCCTGAGATACGATACGGTCTACACGTGCGCCAGGACAATAACAATGGACTACGTTGTTCTGCCACTCATACCTTCCCCTTCCTTTCGCTAGTAACCTTTTACTATTCACTAGGTAATGTACAGGCATACTGGGCCTGAATAAACGAGCCTAATTTTATTTAGTTAGAATATAATTTGCGGCGAATTTCCAGTAGTGAAACGGTCGTATTGCAGGCTATCCTTTATTGAAGTGAGACAGGGGCAGAACAACCTTACATGTGTTATATTATTGCATTCTTAAAATACCGGATAGGCAACCTAAGGCAACAGTAGCTAACCATATCCAGTGATGGTAATATGTGAGTAAATACGGTAGGCTTATAAAAAGTACACCCTTAAAAAATTAAGTAACGTTGTAGAGTAATTTTTTTCTTATAGTTTCATGTGATAGCTTCTATGTCCTATTTTGCGTAACTAGATGTTCTTTCCCCAAAATTAGAGCTCGAAAAATCTTTTCTTTCTAAAATCTGACCCAATAACTGCTTCTGATACCACAGTTAACTTTCCACAGAATGGTTAGCATTAAGAAAGATGAAAATCAGGTTACGGAGCTTAACTAGAACAGAGTGTCGACGCACGCCAGAGTTCCAGCTCTATTTACAAACGGTCGTATGAATTCGTCGACCCTTTGTGTGAATTCATCGCATGAATTCACACAACGCCAGCCACGCCCTCAATTCGTTATGTTCTGGTGCGGCGATAGACAAAGCCATATATATGCCCGAGTTCTCAGTCCCTCCTTGCAAAAAAGAAAGAAAGAAAGAAAGAAAGAAAGAAAGAAAGAAAGAAAGAAAGAAAGAAAGAAAGAAAGAAAGAAAGAAAGAAAGAAAGAGGCAAGCAAGAAAGAAAGATGATTTTCCTGCGACTACCCCACGGCACAGCTTCTCACGGATGTGGTGTAAGGCTCTTTTCAGGATATAGCGACGAGAATTGGTGCCACCATGCAATTTACGACCAATCGTGCCGACAGTTCTCGTGATCTCGCTAGAAATCACGTGACGCGAGGCGTGTGCTAAAACGTCATTGCCTGAACCGGCAGGTCACGCGACCTCGCTTTCACTAATCAAGTGTAAGTGCGCGTATTTCAAATATAGCGGCGGGTTTACGACACCACGTGATCTCGCTAGCCAATCACGTACACTCGCGCGCTTACAGCTTTGCTGTAATGTGATACGTAACGTCGCAGATGTGATACGTAACGTTCTAGCCAACTCCCCATCGCGAGCTGCTATTTACTTCAGAAATCCATCCCCAGCCTTTTTTGCAATTGAGGCGACTAGGGCACTGTTGGATAGCGCCAACTAAAACGCGCAGTCGATCGAGAGAGAACTGTTAATTATCCTACGTTGTATTGTAGAAGTGGAGCAGGAAAATATTCTCTAAAAAATATAATAATAAGAAAAGAAGAGACCTGCGTCCGCGAAACATTAGCGTACGAGCAGCTCTGCTTTCTCAGAGTACATTTCGTGCGCTTATCCAGCAGGGAAGAGAAATGCGTCTCCGTCCTTATTGCATCTAGGAGGCGGATACACGCTCGAGCTCACCGTACTGATGGCCGTCTGCCTTCTTATTACGTCTAGGGGTCAAGTGCGTTGCGTAACCCGGTATATATTGCAGTCATTATTAGGTAGCCGTTCCTCCCGGCCTGTAGGAGCAAGCAGTCTGGGACAAACCCAACTCGCTTTGCCGTAATCAAGGCGCTTCGTGCCACCTAACGGCAGTCTCGCTGAAGGCAATGCTGAGAGTTATGACAGTGTGCTGCGTCGTTACCACAGTACAAATAGCTTCGCGATGTCCATGCCTGGCTCTCTCGTTTTCATTGATTACCGGTCCGATATTATGCTATACTATTAAAATACTCAGGAACCCTTACCCTGCGGGGAAAATGGGGGCACTCAAAGCGTGGCTTGCGCGTGCCTGACCTCCTAGTTTCCTTTCTTTCTTTCAATCGCATTGCAGAACGCTCCCTCCTTACTTATTCATCCATGCCAGGAATTGGACCTTCGTCCACGCGCTTAGCAGCGCAACACTTCAATTGCTGCAGGTAACAAGGACGGTCATGCGTTCAAATCCTGGCAACAATGAAATGCGGCAACCTGAAATGAGAAGTCACCTCGATAAATGATCAGGGAGCATATTCACACACACACAAAAGAAACGTCGTACGCTAAAATTTTCCTAAGAGGATATTTTAGCCAATCACGATGCGGTACATATCATTAACGGCGCTGGCTGACCAATGAGAAAACGCCCTTCTTACGAAAGAGAAGCTTCGTGAATTCGGCCCCAGATTGCCATATTAGAATGAGCTCATATCGCCGACAATCCCACGATTGAAAGAGCATCATTTATTGGAAAACGGTGCGTACATATGCGCACGTAACCGGAGAACCTTCGAGTGCCGCATTACTGTAAACTCGCCGGCGCCGGGTTTTTTGCGCACAACGCCGCTGCCGCCATCGCACTCGTAACGGCTTCACTTGAAAATATTTTTTTGGTTACACGTACCGAAACCAACATAACATTGTGACTCACGCCGTAGCGGGGACACTCATTTTCTTTAAACAGTCACGCGTGTCTTCCGTGGGCGGCTCTGTCAGCAGGAGTGTTTTTGCTACCCGTAAGTCCACTACTATTGAAATGAGGCCGTCGCGGCAGTGATTGAATCGGCTACCTCCAAATTAAGAAAGATATACGAGTGTGAGTACGAAAGAAAAATATTTACGACATGGGGAGGCAAAAGTGAAAGCGAGATATGTTTCATTACTCGACGGCATTTTTTTATTGACACCTAAGACGCGACAGAGAATTAAGTTATCGCTTTAAGTGGAGCAGGTGTATCCCAATAGCACACTAAGTACGATCTGTAGGAGAACAAATTAGCTCTTGCGCTTGCTTGCCTATTGATTAACTTGCGGTGAACGTAGCGTGTATTAGCGCGGCACATAAGAGAAAGGAACACGACACAGACGATGAAGTTAATACTGAAAAAGAAGCAATTCACTTGAATTTTTGCCTTTAAAGGGAAGCATCCGTCCATTCAGTACCTACCAAAACTAGTGTTCTTATATCAAGCATCAGTAGAGAGAAAATCAGGATAAACATGATTACTGTTCCATTAGGCAGAATATTAACGCAAAGGGTAATAAATTTGTGGAATGCTAGGTATAAGATATTGCAGTTTCAGTCGACTCCTCCGGCTCCATTATTTTTGAAAACAAGAATGTATTCATCGTCTCGTTATGGTTGCCTAGGAACGTAGAATACACTTTCGAGAATCGGCCAGTACAAGGACTACGAAACGTCTATAAGAAGGGGGAGAGAAGTACGAACCTTTGATGCGTTAAGGGGCTCTATTTGACACTTTTCATAAGCAGCGAAATAGAGTGGCTTACCTACAACTTGTTTTTTCTTTATTTTTTTATCTACTATGCTCCTTTCATTCACCATAAATCAAATTAAACTTAACTAAACGAAACTACATACCTCGCTTTATATTTTGTTATAACGCATTCAGTACCACGGTGTGCGTCATATGCCCAGACTTCGACTCCTTTTCCAAGCATTCGCCTGCCCTGGCGGCTACATCGTCAACTCACGTTAGGGTCACTGGAAGTGGCGTCTCCATCGCTTCCTCTCACTTCCAAGAATACATAGTGGTGACCCGTGCATCAGTAGATCTAACTTTCTTGAGTTACGTGCACACTTCTCACAGCTTATGCTTTCGTTGACTTCTGAATTCGCCACCTTTTGTTTGTCTCAAACTGCCCGTGGTGACATCACAGCGACGCCTCTAGCGTATCGTGATTTAGAGGCACGCCGGCCACCACTGCACTCTCGGCAGCACTTAGAAGCAGAGTGTTTGGTGGCTTGCTCTTCCTGCTGCTGTTTAAAAGTGACCTGGACGCAATAAAGTGCGACGTGGAAGTAGCATGGGTTGGGTAGGGAGGGTGGGGGGGTGGGGGGGGGGGGCGTTAAAGGGGAGTGGTGCATACTAACACTTCTCTACCTAACCTGGCCTGCCTAACTTCGCATTTAGAATCATGCCATTGTGCATGCGATCCGAAGTTATTTGCATTGCAAATTTCGCCCTCCTTTCGTTCGGAACGCACCCGGAGTCAACAATTTGGCGCCTAAAGCCGCGCGAAGCAGCCGCGACTGTTTCTTATCTTCCCTAAGGATCATTATTATTACTATTTGGTATGGATACACAAAAAACCCGAACACACAAAGGAAATAGCGTTAAAAAGTGGTTACTGGGGGAATAAGAAAATAGTGGCTACTGAGCTTCAAGCTAGAAAGCTTGAAAGCAACCGTGGATAAGACCGACTGCATACATATAACAGCCTAGGTTAGAAAAGAAATGAAGAAAGGAACCAGAAAGGCAGAAGGAAGGGGCGTTAGCCAGAAAAGCGTCCGTTTGGCTACCCTACACTAGAGAATAGGGAAAGGGAAATGGAAAGAGAGAGAGGAGACAAGTAAAAAAAAAAGAAATGCAGTGAATTCACTGACGCGTGCGGTATTTAAGCGCATGCAAGCCAAAGGCGTTTGCACAAGCCCGTCGTCCTCAAGAAGCAGAAAAGTGAGCTCACTGCCTTGTGGGCCGACGAGCAATTGGGATGGTGTTCTAGCTGCACCTGCCCAGAAAGTGGCCGATCATCAAGTCGTCGCGGCGCGTTCGAAAGTGCTTGTTTTTCCTAAGCAGAACGAGAACAGCGGCATGACTAGTCGTCGATGTCTTGTTCATTCATTTCGAAGAGGAGCAGCCACTTTCGACCTCCAAGCTTTAATCTCAAGAGTGGGTGACTGCTGGTAGGTGGCTCAAGATGGCTCGCCTACTAAAAGAGCAGTTACGAAAGAAAAGGTTTTGTTACTTCAGCCACTGGATCCTGAATGCAGTATAGCAAATGCGCCAATCAGCGTGAATTATTGAAGGACACTTATAAAGTTTCCGTACGACATCGGCCAAAGCTATGAATGAAATAACTACCGTCCACTTAATGAAAGGCTCGTCGCCAAAGCGTATTATCTTTTATACCTAACTCGCAAACGTTTCCACAAACTGTCTCATAACCACAGTCCTGCGTGTTGCGGAGAGGGGGGGACCGGGAGGAGGCCATAGTCTCTTTAACTGGTAAGGCAGGGGGGGAGGGGGCGAATTGGGTGTAAATTTTGTAAGTTTACAAGCAGCACACGAAAGGCCGTACATTTCCGTTGAAATGAAGATGAATAGCACGTGGAATGCTGACAGTGCGTGCAACTTCATTAAGTGTAAGATTAAGCAACCGCTTATATGCAGCTCCATTGTATAGCGTCGCAACTGCAGTAACGTAAGTAAGACCATAATCATGTTTCATTGTAAGTAAATCGCGAAGTTGGTAAATCTGTGTCTCCTTTTTTAAGGGCGCCAAATGCAGTCTTATGCACCCCCCTACCCCCTCCTTTAGCTAACAGCATCGTAAATGTCTCACTGTTTCCCAAGAGACTGTAACGGTGCGTAAGATCAGGCGTGAACTTCTGAATTAATCGTACCCAGGAGTCGCGGTACATCTTCATTGTAGTCAGGACTAACTAATTGTCTTAATTAAACAAAGCTGTCTCTGGAGCCTGGCGAATGCGTTTTCTTACCATTGTCATTTGCTGACATACTATGCAACAGCAGCTTACCCTCTTGTGGGCGAAGCTTTTTACCCAAGGACAAACTTTAGCAGAGAGTAACAACTTCATGCACATGACCGTATAGCTTTCTTTGCGTGAATGGAAAGCGCTGAGTGGAACTAATGCCGCGAGATGTTCAGACGTGAGGTGGCCGAAATCTATTTCGTCACCACCAAAGGCGAGCGGCTAACGAAGACAAACGATGGAGACTGCCGTAAACCTGCGTTATAGACGAAGAGGCGTAAAAGCGAGGAGAGACGGGAGTACGTGACCTGGAGGCAAGGGTACCGAAAATCTGAAGGGCGGACTCCAAAGGCACATATATGTGGGTGAATAGATTATGGCCACAATGTACAAATGCTTAGGGAAGGTCGAGCATAGCACGAAAGAAAAAAAGCTCTATTGAAAATTGGGTTGTAAAACAACTTTAAGGCGATCGCCTATGTCAGTGATAGGTTTATTGTGTAACCTGCTGCTTACCTTCGTACTATCCGCGGTTCGCGAAACATTGAGGCTAAATTTATTAAGGAACAACGTGGCAATCTCGTTGTCAAAGAGAAATCTAAATTATACCAGGACATAGAGAATGACAAAATATACCAAGTTTTCAGAGTCAACTATTAATTATCCGTGCGTTTATTTCACTGAAACGCGAAATAAAACATGGCATTTCAGAGCGTTGAATGACGTCGTACTGCTGACGTCCATTGTTGCAGCAATTATTCCTCTTTTTTCAAACAAGTGACCTCTCCTAGCTATTCTTATGACGTGGCTTCCTGTGATTTAGCTGGAATAATTCATCGACAAGGTGATGCAAGCTAAACATAGAGGCATTCGTTTTTTTTGTTTTTTTTTAGGGGGGGGGGGGCAGTGCCAGCCCTCTGTCTCAGCGCAAGGAGCCCACTCAGCCGAGCCACCCTGTTTTCTGTGGCCCTGTGCACAATGACTTTTCCTTACTGCCGAGCTGTTTGTTTTTCCTCGGTGTACGTCATTAACAGTTTTTATTACGCAGTAGATTGACTGACACGTGGTGAAGTATTGCTCGGCACCGAAAACGATGCCTGTGCAAACTTTTAGCTGTTGCGTTGTCACTTGAGCATCTCTCAGGAATCGTCCTTCCCTTTCGTGCTAAACAGAACATGAATGAACTCCAACATCAACTTTCGACATCAGTATGTTTGTCCAACTCCCACTGCATGTACGCGTTAGTACTAAATACATATGGGTCAGTGCTGTTCTATTCGCCTTTCCGACCGTTTATCCTCGCTCCACAGCGCCACAATGTTTGTCGCGGGGGCTACGCTGCATCGCTATCATTAGTGGAGAGCTAGGAATGACTGATCGAAAATGCTGATTGACGTCCATGGGCCAAACAAAGTTACTTGGCATCTTATCGTGCACTGTTGCTTCGCGGTCTCCACGCGAAGGTTCCCTTCGCGTGAAAACCGATTTGCAAAACGTTGCGTAAAGTTATGTGCAGAAAGGGTACGCAGGTCGCGAAGAGGAGCATGTCTCTATAGCCTAAGCCTTCACAAGTGCGGTAAAGAATTAGGCAACGAAGAGCAAAGGAAGAGGGACAATTGGGGCGACAATATAGTACTGTAGTGGGAGCATTAGTGATCAACGCATTGTGCAGCGTACGTACCGTGAACAGAACTTGCAGCGACACAACACGCGCTGTCACGGGCACATGCCATGAACAAAGAATAAGCGAATTTAACTCGCACACTGACACTATCTGCGAGGCGAGGTTTTCGTAAAGCTATTAATTAGGTACTATAAAACCAAATGCAACGTAAAAACGCTGCATACATTAGCATGAATGTACTACGCAATTCCATGCAGTGGAGGAGGAAGAGGAGGGCGTTCCTGTCCCCTTCATCGCCTAGTTAGCTGGAAAGGTTATTTGTGCGATCGGTCACAAGAACAAGTAGTGTGCTAGTGGAACTAAGCTCGGACTCGCACTCGCCCACTTTAATATCCTCGCTATACTCTGAGAACTGCTTTTCCGACCGATGCTGCATATCCTGCTTAAATGCTTGTTTATTGCCGACGTGGAAGCTGTCTGCACGGAGTCAATCGCGACAGGCGCTTCTTGGAGTGTGTACTAAGTTGCTACGCAAACACACATCCCGCTTTATCTACCTGCCAAATAAGAGTGGCACTCGCCGAGGTATTCCTTCTCACCTTTAATTCAAACCGCGTGTTATTGTTCACTAAAAACAATACCCTGTACTGACAGCCGAAACAACACAGTGCGCGTCCTCAATCGCCTGATTAGACAAAGCCGTCTCACGGAAAAATTCGGAATGCACAAAGAATGCCAGCTACTGGAGCCCCGCTCCGTGAGGAAACGAAGATAGGCATCGATCGAACGCAGAGGCACTTAGCTGCTCCTGACGTTACGCATTGGACGCCGCTGACACTATGCAAAGCCTGAGCTGTAAGCGCCGACTCTCGCACCTTCATTTACCCAGTTGTATTCCATTCTTTTCCTATCTCTGCTTATTGTTTTTCTGCTGCGTAAGCAGAACGCACACAATGCGGCGCGTCGGCGGAAGGCGGCCGTCCCTAGGCGCCGCCACAATTGTCTACGTCCCAACAACAGCTCGATCCCTGAGGACAGCAATTCGATTGTGCAGACAATGACGACTGAACGCTCTGTCTACAACGCGGACGGGTTCCTCTTTTCCGCCTTCTTGCTCCGTGAGGGGTATTTTCAGGGTTTAATTTTTTTTAGGTTATGACAAAGGAGACGTACCGTCCCCGTGACGCTATTGTTAGAGTCACGAACGTTTACCGTGCATTACTATTGTTGAAAAGAAAGGTATGTAAAGACTGACGTCTCTGGGTGATATTTGTGCCGCAGGAATCCATCTTCCCGAGCAGGAAAGAGGTAATAAGGGCATCGCGCCTACTTCGTAATTAAATCGCTTCGCAAAAGGAAAGTTCCCAGGTGATTAGTAGCTTACGCGGGAATTTTCAAGCAGAGTAGAGCACGGTCTTACACTGTTTTGATCACTGCAAATAAATATTTCACTAATCATTTAATCACAGCGGAAAGTGTAGAGTAAGATGAGTATAACTCTTAGAAAAGGTACAGGGCGTGTACACCACTGGCGTGCATATATTATACACGCACACATACAAACACACGAATGGAGAGTCTTAAATTGATCGAACGCTGCTCCTTCATTTCATTTCGTGGCATGGAAGGAAAAAAGGCAAACGTTTGCCAAAACGTTATAGCCGTAAGCGCTTCTCGTTACACGTGCTTCCGGTGCACAGAGATGGGCAGAGGCCGGATTTATAGGCACTAAGAAAGCTCGGTTTAGGCGCCAAAAATAGGCAGGTGAAACAACGTTTTAGGCTTCCAAAATAGTAAATATAGGCAGAATAAATTTTCACATAAATGCAAATAACTTGAAACTAAGACGTGCGCGAGTTCTATCTACGAAAGGAAAACAAAAATGTTGTTGCTTAAGATGGCACAAAGGCGTTAAACAGTTGAACATAGCCGTGCAATGTGTTGTGTCCATTCCACTGTCGAATCAACACAATCCTGGCTGTCTTCTTGGCATGACTGAGAAGGGCAGAGCACGAGCAGATAGCCATATCGCTAAATTACCAGAAGGGACAGATTCCTTCTATTGGCCGGGCCAATTTCTCCCCTGCTAGTGGAATCACTGGCGTAGCCAGGGGGAGAGGGGGGTTCGACAGCCCCCCCCCCCCCCGAAACTTTTCAGTTTTGCATGCATACATATGCACGCATGCATCCTACAAGCGCACTCACGAATGTACATAGACTATGGTTGAAACCCCTTCCGAAAAAAATTTCTGGCTACGCTAATGCAGCGAACACCTTACAAATTAACTCACAAAAACAAAAGCCGCCTGCACATCACATTTTCCATTCTTTTTTTGCTCTTCACTCTCCTTTCTGCTGACGGCTCTCCACGGTCTCGCATTCGCGAACCGCGCACGCCATGTCTTTGCGGCGGCGAATGTGCGTGTCCCACTTCACGGCTGCTAGCAGTTACTTCCGGGAGTTGGTTGAATTACAGGACTAAATTGAACCCAACCTCCTTGGTAGAACCTCACAGTTTCGAACAGTCAGTGCTGCGCGGTAGCATGAATAACGGTCTCAAACTGCTCCGGAGAGCGCAACTTGAGGCTAAATAGTGTTAATACAAGCACCAATTTTGAAAATAGGCATTTATAGGCATTTGTGAGCATTTAGGCACAAACGCCAAAAATAGGCATTTATAGGCACTATAAAAACATTATAAAAGCCCTTCTTAACCTCTAATTCATGCTCATATATAAAAGTGGCACGATAGGAGCGCAAGGAACAAAACAGGCATTTGCCTAAAATCCGGTCTCTAGAGATGGGATATGAATAAGAAATGCTTGCGTCATCAGCGCAGCTGTGTAATGAAATATCAGAGAATGCGCTTAGTTTCGTATTTTGCCCATGTAGGTGTATTCAGCAAAGAAAGAAAGAAAGAAAGAAAGAAAGAAAGAAAGAAAGAAAGAAAGAAAGAAAGAAAGAAAGAAAGAAAGAAAGAAAGTCTTTTCCCATCATGTTTGAAGTGGCGCCGCTGAACCGTTTCTTCTTCTCAATGAGCCTATGCAGCTTCGCAGAAGCTGTGTACTTGTGCGTAGGATGTATCTAAGGCTGAACAGAATGTAGTACTTATGGTGCAGTGAGGATGCTGTACTGTTTGTGCTGCATGTAAAAGCTGGATGGTAAAACTTGTGTAACCGTAAGCGACTTTTGTGGCATCGAAGAGACCTTGCGGGGCATCTTGTGCGACTGTCCTCGCTACGCTATGCAGGGACGACCACTCGCAATCGCTCTCGCGCGCCTTGGCCACCGACCGTTGTCGCTAACAACTATCCTCGAATATCGTCCTGAGAAGTGATGGAGAATTAAAGCAACGAAGGCATTGTTAAAACTTTTAAGGACAACAGACTTTCTCGAGCGGCTGTAGACCGATATTGGTGCCGTATACCGCTCAAGACTTCCGGACTGTGACGATGTGTGTGTGCTCCCAAACCCCCTTTCTCTTCCTCTCTTTCCTTACTCTTCTTGTAATCTCCCCCACCCATTGCCCTTGGGCAGGGTAGCATGCCGGTTATTCGAAACTACTTAACCTCCCTGCCTTTCAATATATTTTGTTTTCCTTCCTTCAACAAGTAATCACTCAGCTGATGCGTATAGTTAAAGGGAATTTATTGACGAATGGGGCTCTAAGGGGCTCTAATGGGGCTCTAATGGGGCTCAAAGGAGCCGTACCCTCCCCGTGACGCCATTGTTACAGTCACGAACGTTTACCGTGCATTACTATTGTTGAAAAGAAAGGTATGTAAAGGCTAACGTCTCTGGGTGATATTTGTGCCGCAGGAATCCATCTTCCCGAGCAGGAAAGAGGTAATAAGGCCTTGGCGCCTACTTCGTAATTAAATCGCTTCGCAAAAAAAAAGTTCCCAGGTGATTAGTAGCTTACGCGGGAATTTTCAAGCAGAGTAGAGCACGGTCTTACACTGTTTTGATCACTGCAAATAAATATTTCACTAATCATTTAATCACAGCGGAAAGTGTAGAGTAAGATGAGTATAACTCTTAGAAAAGGTACAGGGCGTGTACACCACTGGCGTGCATATATTATACACGCACACATACAAACACACGAATGGAGAGTCTTAAATTGATCGAAGGCTGCTCCTTCATTTCATTTCATGGCATGACATCACTCGCAGTTTTCCCTACACTGCACTGAAATGGCAAGCATGATTATGGAGACGTCTGATTTGCGAACGCAACAGCCCTATATCCTAAAGTATGATGAATCGACCTGGCGTCGCCTCTTTTCTGAATACAGAATGCACCATTCCATCTCCCGCATCACGCACCAGCAGCAATTGCCCCAGCCAGCTTTCCAAGGAGCCCTTTGATTTTCATTTTAGCGCTTTAGTTTGTTCGTAACGTCAAACTTGTTCAAACCATCCCTATACCTACAGAAAAACGAAAAGAAACTCTGTAGCACGAATTTGTCGCCACAGCTCGGAGAGCTCAGATTTGAAAGTTCCCAACTTTTGGTTTTACCGAGGAAAGTTTGTGAAAACGGTGAACATTGCTGCTTTCTATCGAGGACCTGCATAAACCAAAACCAAAGTTCACGTTCGCGCTCATCTATTATCTTTCAACGTCGTTCCCTAAACTTTTCAGTAAGAAAGGAAGAAATATGAGGAGGCTTCGCATTACTAAAAGCTCCGTTGTTTTTTTTGTTTGTAACTGCTTTCACAACCATGGAGTAAGCTTACTGTTCAGTAAGACCTTGAGGTTTCTCTTGTTCTTTATTCGGTTCAACTTATAAGAATGACATATTTCATATGGGTACCCTTGTAACTTCCATGCACAGTCTGATTTATCCACGATCTTGCTCGGTCATCGGCGTCGTTATATATGGCTTAGGCAAATTCTGAGATTCCCTTTCTCTTGTTAAGTAATTTCGGCGAAACGAATCAAGTACGAGGTCCTTACTGGTATGTGATGAAGTTCTGCAGTATAATTATACGAGTTCATGGCATTCCGTGCTTGTTTATTCTTCTGTTTATAGCCTTTTTCGTTTCATAGAAAGTACTCATGCCCAGACCTGTCCAATGTGTAAAAAAAAAAAAAACTCTCAGCGTTCTAGCTATAATAAGTCGGCTCCTTTTTACGAAAGATGTTAAAGTTAAGATTTCTTTATTACACGAAAAATACTGCTTTATGTCCCTGCGTGTTAATTTAAATTTCACAAAAATATCAACGTCATATCACGAAACGGTAGACATATTATCAAACAAATGTCACAAAAGAAAATAATTGGTTCGAGCATCAGTACTTCTAAAAATAAAGAACAAAAAACGTATTGTATTATGTAATTCATGACAACAGAATGGCCGAGGTAAATGCATTTTCAACTGAATGCAGGTCGACAGCGCCCTTTAGACACAGATCCAAATTATGAAGCGAGCGTCCTTCAAAATGCATTTGAAGCATAAAAGCAATGTCGCTAGAATTCCTTGTCTAAACGAGCAAACACGTTTTGTTGCGGAGTCAAAGTTTCCGCAATCAAAGTTCTTTAATCATACTCCGTTTATCGTGTGAATGAGCCTCACTGAAGCTATAAACTAAAGCGAAAGTATTCATCTGTGCAAGAAAGGTTAGCTCAGCTACTAAGAAGAATGCTACAGCTCTTTCAGCACCTTGTACTAATTTCAAAACATTATATAATTTTTTAACATCTTTTCTGCGTTTTAGCCCATCATAACTTTAGCCTTTTCATAACAGTTTCCTGATATTTACCGAAGTGCCACTAAAGCTCGACTTTGCCGAGGGTATACTTGTTCAGAAAGACAGTTGTTCATACCGCTCGTAACGCGTTCAGCGAGACGTCGCAGGCTATATAAATCTCGGAAAATTTCTGTCGGAATTATAACATTTCTCATCCAACTGCCAAGAGCAGATTTGGCGCATAATCCAGTACTGCGCACCGGTGTTGTTCTTGTGGTCCCCACAGAGCGTAGTCACCAAGGCAACATCATTAAATACGGATCACGGCACCGTACGTCCGCGGGGATCACGAGTATGCGAGAGCCTCGCCTCCCCGTCTTGCGGTCATGGACGCGGAGCAGGCCAGAGGCCCGTCTGGCAAGAAGTCATCGCGGCCGTCAATCGCAAGGAAGCGAGTTGGCTCTCCCAGTGACACTGAGGACACCGAGCTGTACTCTATGTCAGAAGACGACACATCAGACGACAGCTTCATACCCGTCCGGGGTAAGAGGGCGAAGAGGAAGATCATCAACGCACCGCCTTCGACGGCTGCGAGTACAGCGAATATGCAGTCAAGGCCTGCGCGCTGGCCGCATGTCATCATCTTCATGCCGGAGGATCCCTCAAGCAACCTACGACTGCTGAACAGGCAAGCCCTATCCGTTATTCTGGAACGTGCGGTGCCGGATCAAATTAAAGACATCAGAATTAATCCACGGAAGAACATCCTTGCCATAGACTTGAACAACGTGAGTGCTCTGGGGCAGCTTCAACAAATGACGGAGCTAGGCGGCATTAAAATGCGCCCCTTTATCCCGATGGATGATACATCTATAGCCGGTGTAATTTACGACATCGACATTGCCATTCCCAGTGCTGACTTACCTACCCTCATCAAGCCGGCAAACGAGGGCATTGTCATTACGCAAGTGCGTCGCCTTGGGAATACGCGCTGCGTAAAATTGATTTTCAAGGGGGATTGCATACCATCCCACGTGAAAGTCGGACATTTCCGCCATCCGGTTCGGCCATTCATACAGAAGCCGCTTCAGTGTCATCAGTGCTTCAGGCTAGGACACGTCAGAGGCGTGTGCCCCAACTCGCTACTCTGTCCCCGTTGCGCTGAACCTCATGCAGAAGACACCTGCCGCGCCACTACTCTGAAATGCGCCAACTGCAGCGGTCCTCACGCTGCCTCGTCGAAAGACTGTCCTCGCATCAAGAAGGAGCGCGCGGTTCTCAAGCAAATGGTTCGAGACAACTCGACCCACAGGGAGGCTGCCGAAGTTGTCAAGCGTCGGCGTCGACGTCGGCGTCATCGTACGTCTTCTAAGAACGCGCATGCCCGAAATGATAGTGCCCACTCCGTGGCGGCACCACTCAGTCGCGCCGCAAAAGTGCCCACCAGTTCCACGAAGGCAGCGGATAAGCATCTTCCTCCAGAGGAATGGCCTACGCTTCCGACCCGGCCCCTTGACAAGGAACCTCGGAAGGTCGCCGCTCCACCGGAGCCATCTCCAGTCATAGATGGTATACCTAAAACAGATCGTCAAGTCATTTCGGTGCTGCGTTCCCTCATGGGAGCCATCCGAGCGATATTAGTGGACATGGGAACAACATCAGCTCGAAGCGCATTTAGAGTGCTGGACGCCTTAAGCCCAGTGCTTGAATCTCTCGAATAGAAAGATGGCTACCCATACCTCATCCTTCCGTCAAGAAGTCAAATCAGCGTCCATCATCCAATGGAACGCCAGAGGGCTTAAATCACGCCTTTCAGATTTTCGTCAATTTGTGTATAGTAATGTGTTTCCACTGATCGTCATTTGTGAGCCCAATTTGTCGAAACCAACCAGATTGTCAGGGTACGAAGCTGTCATGTCTTCAACAAACGGTGCGTGCAGCAAAATCATCGCTTTTGTTCGTCGTGAACTCACCTATGTGGTGCAACCAATTGCGCCTCACGATGACAATCAATATGTATGCATCACCGTTCAAAAACACAAACTCCTGTTTACTGTCATAGGCGTGTATATATCGCCTTCAAGCAATTTCGATTCACGAAGATTAGCGGATATCTTGAGTGTTTGTCCTGCTCCATGGGTTATCATAGGAGATTTCAATGCACACCACCCTGCATGGGGAAGTCCAAGGACAAATGCAAGAGGACGAAGATTAGCAAGCGCCGCCTGCCACTATGGCCTTACTCTCCTGAATGATGGTTGCCCCACTTTTCTTCGAGGCGTGACATACGGAAGCTGCCTCGACATTGCTTTTGTCTCTAACTCTCTCGCCAGATGTGTCAAGTGGTTTCCAGATGTTGAGACACACGGGAGTGATCACATTCCCATCTACCTTAGCATCAAAGGCTTGTCAAGATCTGGTCTACGGAAGACCATTCGAGCGACTCAATGGACCACCTTCAAATCTGACATGGAAGATGCTTGCAGCGAGGGCCTACAATCTGGGTTACAGCAAACAATTAAGAGTACAATGCAAAAGGCCACTCGCACGTTGACAATCTCTTCCACGCGAAACGATTTCGACATAGAGTTGGAACGACTTCGAGCACTGCGGCGCCGGGCGGAGCGTCGATATCGGCGCACGAAATCAATTCCTGACCTTAGGGCAGCCAGGAGGATGCAAAAGAAGATTCAGCGTCGCATGGATAAATTAGCGTCGGAACGTTGGACAAGGTTTTGCCAGACGCTAGACCCCCGCAAGCCACTTTCCCACATTTGGAAAACTGTGCAAGGTCTGCGTTGCATTCCGGAGCAACGTTTTCCATTCAAAGCGCTCGCACTCTTTGAAGGGCGCAAGACATCGATGTCGCAGAAGATTTTTGTGCGCGGATCGCCAACCAAACGACTCGTCCAGATTCTCCAGCCCGAGGTGACGTCCCCCATTCCCGTGACTGCCGCATGGACCTCCCTTTCACAATAGAGGAGCTCGAGGCGGCACTAGCTCTCTGCAGGCGTTCTACCACTCCGGGTCCAGATGGTATTCCATATCGAGCCTTGTGCAACCTGGGAGGAGCCGCAAGGAGAGAATTGCTGAGCCTCTACAACTCCTCATGGCAGGATGGCAATGTTCCCGACGACTGGAATGTAAGCCGCTTGGTGCCTCTCTTGAAGCAGGGCAAATCGCCCCTCGAACTCGCCTCATACCGCCCAATTGCACTAGCCAGCTGCGTAGGAAAGATGATGGAAAGAATGATCCTTGGCCGCCTTGAGTGGTATCTTGAACACTACAAGATTTACCCGAATTCCATGGCTGGTTTCCGACGTGACCGCTCTTCCATCGACAATGTAGTTGATCTCGTTTCGTATGTTCAGCACGAAAAGTCCCGTAAGCGACTATCTGCAGCTTTGTTCTTAGATGTGAAAGGTGCATACGATAACGTATTACATGAGGCTATTCTCGATGCACTTGCGGCGGTTGGCCTCGGTGGTCGAATTTTTTCGTGGATTGCAAGTTACCTGGCTGCAACGTCATTCTTTGTGTTAACAGACGATGGCCCAACTACACGACGCTATACCTCCAGGGGCGTTCCTCAAGGCGGTGTTCTCAGCCCGACGCTATTCAACCTCGCACTTATTGGGCTTGCTGACTACTTGCCAACTACCATCAAGGTTTCAATATACGCAGACGACATCTGTGTCTGGACCTCGGCAGTCACACGTCCTCAGATACGTGCGCGGCTTCAAAGAGCAGCAACTTTGACAGCTAGCTACTTGTGTAAACAAGGTCTCAGCATATCACCAGAAAAATGCGCACTGGTGGCATTCACTCGGAAACTAATGAAACCTTATGTCATCTCAATCAACGGGCGGCCCATTCCTTATGCCAGAACTCACAGGTTTCTTGGCGTAATCATCGACAGGGACCTATGTTGGAGCCCGCACGTGGCCTACCTGAAGCAGCGCCTGACAGCAATTTCCCAGTTATTCAAGTTCTTGGCAGGAAAGACGTGGGGGATGTCAGTAGACGCAATGCTGGAACTCTACAGAGCGCTCTTTCTCGGTTTTCTTAGATATAGCCTGCCCGTGCTGAGTAATACTTGTAAGACCAATATTCGTGTTCTGCAGGCAGTACAAGCTCAAGCACTCAGAGCGTGCCTTGGTTTGCCCAGATGTACGTCAATAGAGGCAACTATTGCGATTGCTCGTGACCATCCAATGCAAACTCACATTACGGTGGATGTCCTGAGAACGCACATCAGACATTTTGCACGTGCTCCCTGTCATCACCTTGCAACACTGCCTTCAGAGAGGCGCCACGCATCATTTTCTAAAACTATCGTCAAGTACAACGACAAACTTCCCTCGGGCTTTACCACTGCATCTAAACCGCCGATGCCCCCTTGGTGTTTTATTCGACCCACAGTTCAACTCAGTGTACCAGGGATCCGGAAAAAATCTGAGCTGTCGTCACCTGTGTTGAAACAACTGTCTCTGCTTCTTTTGTACGAGAAGTATGCGGACAGTGTACATATATATACAGATGGTTCCACAAACATCCAGTGTTCGTCCGGTGCGGTGGTTGTCCCAGCAAGAGCTATTACCATCAGCTTTAGGACCGACCACTCCACGACGTCGACAGCTGCGGAACTAGCTGCTCTGCGCGCTGCACTTTGTTTGGTTAATCGGGAACCACCTCAACATTGGTCTATCTTCAGCGACTCAAAGGCAGCCCTACAATCTGTGCTATCTGCTCTGCGTCGCGGGCCATATGAACAGCTCGTATTTGAAATTCGAGGTCTTCTCCACACTTCATATGAGAAAGGGCACCACGTGACGTTTCAGTGGCTGCCAAGTCACTGCGGCGTCATAGGGAACGAACAGGCCGATAATGCCGCTCGGACAGCTCATGAAAGCACACAGGAAGATACCATCCCACTTTCAAGGTCTGACGCTGCCAGCAGTCTTCGAGGCCTTGCACAGGAGATCACGCTCGCTCTATGGTGCCCACCAAGCAGCCAAACCAACCGGACTAATCGTCAACGCCACCTGTCCTCTTTGATGCATATCTGTATGCCAACTGGACTCCGCCGAAGAGAGGCGACACTGCTTTATCGCTTGTGGCTAGGGGTGGCATTTACGAAATCCTATTCCTTTCGAATTGGAATGGCCGACAACGCTCTCTGCGATGCCTGTCGTTGCGAGGAGACGCTACACCACGTCCTGTGCGACTGTCCGGTATATAATGCTCAGAGACAGTCATTGGCGTCCGTTCTAGCGCACCTTGATAGTAGACCAATGTCTGTTCAAACAATACTTGCATGTTGTCAACAGAAGACATCACAACTGAAGGCGACGAAGGCACTGCTGAGGTTTTTGAGAGCGACGAACTTGGCCAAGCGCCTGTGACAGAAATGTCGCGTACCACGCAGAAGTGACCAACTACCACGCAAGAGTGACCGACTGTTTCTATGTGTGCTATGCTACCACGCAAGAGTGACCGACTGATTCTATGTGTGCTCTGTCATGTGCTATCTTTCTATCTTTCTTTCTCTCTCTCTTTCCTCTCCATCTTTAAATCTCCCCCACCCTGTCCCCATGTGTAGGGTAGCAAACCGGTTGTCCTATACTGGTTAACCTCCCTGCCTTTCCTTCTCTACTATTTCTTCTCTCTCTCTCTTCAATGTACCTGCTTTACCTACATGTACTTTAGCGCAGGTATGTTTGGCTGCTTTCGTTTTCTGTACCCACTGATTTTGCCTTCACGCCGTCCGCAGTGTCATTAGTTTTCTTACGCGGATTTTAGCGGTTCGTTTTGCTCTGTTTTGTTTCCCATCTTTTTGCCTGAATGCACGACACGAGCGTGGCCTTCTTTATCAATAACCACATATCTGAGCAATCATACGAACGTCCGTTGTTTTTATCAAGGTAAGGAGAGAATCCTCCGATGTGCAGTCATGCCTAAAAGTTTAAAAAGCACTTACCATCTCGCAAGGAAACTGCTTGCTGTGGAGGTACATCATTAATTGAAGCTTAGTCAGACTTCTTTCTCCCGGGAGCTTATGCCCCGCAACACAGTTGGAACTACTATCATCATCTAGAAGGCAGTTGCAGTTTATTACATGGCTCGTTGAAGTTGCCTAACAACTTTTATCTTACGCGGTAAAGATGCTTGAGCGATTAGCCCGCTGTCGACTCTAAGCGGTCCTTCTGATAAGGCCCCATCTCTTTCAGAATGTTTCATTTCTGCTTCGCTCAACTATTCGAACAAGGCTCCATTGAAGCTTATCAAACGCAAGACGATATTAAGACTAAAATCAAGATCTTAAGGCTATAATCAAGGCAATCGGACAGTGCTCATTCGACCTAATTTCGACCTCAATGTCCTCCGTTGTTTTACATGGCGTTTCAAGGTACGCATCCATTCCACCTTGTCTTTCCACACTACACCAAATCAAGCCTCGAAACTCGTTAGAAATTGTTTAAGCGAAAATAGTCAATATAGACAATATGAATTCGCTTTTTTTTAAATGTTCGTACATGGAACGAAATTCGGGCTGATCAGGTTAATAAGGTAGCGCAGCTGGTTCTGAAACGATTACGACACCACAGCTTAGCCAAACGTAACCTTTTGAGTACGGACGACGTACTTTTATTTGTTAATAAGCGTAGTATTTTCATTAGCAGCGAAAAAGTACTCATGCTTAGAACGGAAAACACCCAGCAAGATTCTCTTGCACAGATGAAAGTAGGCGCGCTGCAGCTCTGAGGGCGGTGCTCGTATTTATTCTTGCGCTAATTGTTACAGACTGTAGCCATTGACTCTGTTCTGCCCGCTTTCAGCGCCGCTCTCGACGAATTCCCTCGCAGCTCATGCGCTATTTGTACGGTGTTGCACCTCAAGCATCTTAAGGACGCAGTAGAAGCCAACAGAGCGTGGCTCAATACCTACCCGAAACTTTCACATTTGCCTTAAGTGTGAAAGGCTGCGAACACGCCATCTGGAGAGACGTAGGCTCGCGAGTGGCGCATTTGCGAAGGCCATTGGAGCGTCGGCCCACCTCAGGTTTCTCGGAGTGCACACCACGTGAGCGAAATTTAAAAAAAAGAAAGAAGCGCGCCCGAAACAAATGCCGGCCTCGAAGTCGGCGTAACCGTTGCGTCGTTTACATCGAAGTGCTTTCAGCGTAGGAAGCAAATGTCGAAACATTGGCCGGCGCTGTGGGGATTTCGTAGTTTTGAAAGCGTAGGAAAAAAACTGTAGAAAAATTTCTAGGTGCCGCGATGATTTCGTAGTTTTGAATATGATCCCTGATTTTTTCTTTCCAGGTGGTTCTTCGTGCCTGGAATACACGCGCGTAGGTATCCTGCCCAGGACATTGGTCATATTCGAAGACTACAGAAACATGAGAAATTGGCGTCAACTGTTACAAGATGCAGAAGGCTTTACTGTCTAGAAAACATTAAATAACGTAATAAAATATTGTTACAAATGACAAAGTAATGTTTCAAGACTTACGGCTTTCAGTGCTAGCAAGGAGGAATTCGTCGCGCATATTGTAAGATTTTTTTTCTAAATTACGTAATAATAAAACAATAATAAATGCTCATTTTACGATTTTATCTCTGAAAGAAAATTTGCCTGCTCGGCATTAATGTTCTCTTGAGTAAACCATCAGCGCTCGTGTTGTGTAGAGTATAGTAGTAAATAACAGCCCAGAAGCAAACGTTGTGGGTCTATGCCTTTTTAATCTACATTATTTGTTGGTCGACGTCTGCGTTCGTAGCGTTATTTTGTGACCATGACTGAAAGTAATACATAGAAATCTAAGAAAACTGAAATAACAGAACAATAACAAATGTCTCAGAAATATGTCCAGTCAATTTTCTTACTTCAGGTTTCCTGCTGGATGGCTACACCAGCCAGAAAGCTTCCTACTTACTTTCCGTAAATATTATTCGGCATTATAGTAATTACTATATTTCTGGTAATAAACGCTCTTGATGTCATCTGCTGTTCTCTCTCTCTCTCTCTTTATTGACATGATGTAAGGAGATGTTGGCGCACAAATAAGACGCCGGCTACTCCTTAGCTCTTGGAGTACATAGGGTCCATAAACATAAAGTACATAGGGTCCAAATTTCTAATCACAATTAACCCGCAGTACATACAATATACAACTTAGCGTAACAGTCAAGGCATAACATAACAGTCAAAACAACATATTCAACGATCACATATATGTGTACACATGGTGATGTTAAAAAATAAAATGAAGAGCAATTGTTGCATAACGTAAATATACACTCTGCCGTTAATACAAACCAAAGCTTAAATGGTCTAGTAATGGCCAAGGATGCCACTCTCTTCAAGAAAAATTTTCAATGCTTTTAAAGCACACTTCTGTAAGCCTCTTGTTGGCCACGGGCCCAAAAGTTGTTTCAGTTCCGCTAAGCTGTTACGCCCAAACACGCACAAATTCACTGCGCATCTAACTGATAGCCTTTCTGTAAGTTACTAACATTTAAGCTACCCACTGCTTCACCAAATAAGCCGTACTCTGAAACTCTGACCCCCATCTGGATTTCGTCGGCGTGAAGCTTCGCCTCTTTGTCGGCTTTGGTTGTAGGTTACCTTCACAAAGGAATACGCAACGCTAACTGGAGTGACCCACAGTGCGGCATGCGAGGTCTGCGGCACCGAAGAAGGCATTGATCATTTGCTATGCCGCTGCCCTCGATTTGCCTCTGAGAGACGAACACTTTCTGACGCGTTGCGACGATTGGACGATCGGTCCCTCTCCGTGCAGATGCTACTGGAGCACGGTCTCCATCGCTCGTCGGCTCACAAGGCAGTGAAAGAACTTTTGCGCTTTTTGAGGACTGCGGGCCTAAGTGAACGCATTTGACTATTGTAGAGTGCTACCGCTACATACGCGTCAGGGCATTTAATAATCGTTTCCATCTTTCTTTCCCTCTCTCTCTCTCTGTTATCTTTGTACTCGCCTTTCCCATTCTCCCAGCGTAGGGTAGCCAACCGGGCATGTGTCTGGTTAACCTTCCTGCCTTCTCACTTGTTTTCTTCCTTCGTTCCTTCAAGCCGTGCCTGTATTCTGACTTTATACATGGGACACCATTTCTGTAAGCCCCAGTACCGTAACGCGTTTCTGAGTTCCTTGGCTTCCCTGTGCGTGTTTCCGGGCCCATTTTTATTATTTTTTGTAGCACTTTATCGTCTCGCCCAGTTGACCATGTTTTGGAACTTTAAATTTCTAAGCAAAACTTACCAAGCACACAACCAAGGGAGGTTTTAGGGGCACTCAAAGCGTTGACAGCTGGCCTGGTATCTGTTTAGTTGGGCTTACGGCTTCTCTTTAAGTGGTCCTACAGATTTCTTGTTTCTTAGCGCGTTGTACCTTTCGAATTCAGGTCTTTAAAACATTTATAAAAAATCCGATGCATTCTTTTTTTACTCCTGTTTTTAGAGTTTTTCCGAGCAGACCTCTAAGGGTTCACAAAACAGAAATTGAATTTATTGATTTTCCCCCCTTTTGACTTCTCACGACTCAGCTTCGTAACGCCCACTACTGCCCGTAAGGACTCGGCTTTTTCTGAAGTGATGTAGAGAGATGAGTCGCGTCCTCATCTATACTCCTAGTAGGAGGATATCTCTTGCTACCCATAAGTGCTGAAACACAGTTAACGACGACGTTTCTATCATCCCATGGTGGTCACGGCGGAAGGATATAAACGCACCCCCCGCACTTAAGCCTCGAGGAACTAAGAAGGATTAGTATTTGAAGGAAGAATACCTCCGGTATTCCGTAGGAGCCTAAGTATCAAAGTGTCTGCGGATTAACGAAAACAAGAAAAAGAAACATGAGGATGAAAACTACTGAAGATGTGAAAAAACAACAACAAAAACAATAATATTAGAAGCATCCTATGATTCAATGGTTTGTGAATTCATTCGCTGCGACAGCAGCAGGTTGTTAAAACCTACACGGCAATCTTGTTTGCCACAAGGTCTTTCAAATATGCCACATACCCGGATGGATGTGGAACTAAAGGAAGTTGGGTGCTGAAGCCACCTGCTCAACGGAATTTGAGCAATTATAAAACAAAATCTAACCCTGCCTTTGGCATCATGGTCCATGCTTACCACAATAGCTTTTTTTCACTGCTCTCTTTTCTGCTTGGAAACGTATGAATCTTAGGTAACCCTATTAATCTTCGGAAGAAGGTCGAAACAGCCTGCTTGTTCATTTTTAAGCATGGAGAGGTGCCAATCGGAATGTGTAATTGATTCCCTGGCAAGGAAATCCGCTTCAGCATGTTTTATGTTCTAACTGTATTCTGGCGTTGGGTCGGAATCTAATTTTCATTAAAGGGTGTTGTTGCTGAGGTGCCTGATACCCTCGTTTTTATATTTTTATTTGTCCTAGCTATGGCCATCCTATCCGGCAGGCTGAGTCTTGAATTGAATCGTGGGCGATCTTCTGGGCCCACATCACGTGTTCTTCATTGCTATTCTTCTCGAATATAAAGTGCGCCCGCAGGATCATTAACAGCCAACGCTTTGTGGCGTTTTCACTGCGTGAATATGTCTCGATTTTCATTTCTACGCTTTTTTTTCTTTTGTTTATTTTTTGTTTATTTTGTTTATTTTTAAGAGAGAAATGATGCCAATCTTTTCTACAGCCCTCCGTCCTTAAAAGGATGGTCGCCTTACAGTCAGAATACAGTAACACTTGCCGGAGGCTTCATTTCGAAATCGGGCCGTTTGTCCCCGGCCTGTGAAACACTTCGTTTCCCTTACCATAACGACAGCAGCTGACATTTCTGCCCAGACCACAAGCAAGGTTCTATCGATCGTGTTAATAATAATCGTTGGGGTTTAACGTCCCAAAGCCACGATATGCTCATGGAGGACGCCGGTTCTATCGTGTTCTGTGCACGCAATGGTGGTAAGTACTGTTTTGCAATAGGATTCGAATATCGCGGGCTATTGAGTGATTCAAAGCCTGCAGAACGCAACGGAAAATGAAAAGCAGTGACGGAATGCGAGTTCTTTACTTTTCATCCAGCAATGAAGCTGACTGAAAGAGCGTACGCTTGGTGTTCACCCGTTCACGGTCCACTAGGGCAAATCATATATGCGTAAAAATGAAACGGCACTCTCGTCTATTTCGGTCATGCGCGCCGCAATGTCTGAAACGCAGCAATATCTGAAGTGAAGTAAAAAAAATAATTCCTTTTCATTTGCGAATGCAAAGCAGCTCAACTTAATGGCTAGGAAAGGAAAAAAAAACAGAAGAGCAATAAGAAACAGGTGCAAAATGAAGGTGACTTCATTCCGACTTAAATTATCGAGAAGTGTCCATCAGCATATGAGAAAAGTGTTTCTTATCCTGTCTCTATAGCACACTCAGAGCTCCATTCCACGGTGATGTTTTCTAATACGTGGTTGAAAAAAAAGGGAAGACTCTGGTCTTAAAGGAATGTCATTAGGAACGGTTTCTTTCACGCGTACGGAACTTATTTCCTCAATGTTCTTTCTTCTCTCTCTCCCCAGAAACTATATGCACTACACACTATACAGCAGCTCTGGAATGCAGGTACATGATCTTTATATTTATTCTAGTTTCCCTATTTTTCTCTGACGCGGAAATAAGCAACAATCAAGCGCTTAAGCAGTTTTTATCGCAGCACCAGAAATTGCTACGAGTTTAAGGCACGAAATTTCGCAAAAACCTCTGGGTCGTAAACTGCGCAAGAAACTTCGCGGGCGCTTCTTTCTGGTAAGCAATTTCACTGCACATACCAGATGATTCACTTAATGCCTTGCGGCTCGTTGCTATGCATTCTAGCGGCGCTTATTGGTGCTGTTGCTTTCACCATTATTAGTTTTCATCGGAGAGAAAAGAACAATTGTTTGAGATATGCAGACAGTTTATTAAATGCCTGATTTAAAAAAAAGGGAAGCGGAGCCCTTGTTCTTAAATCACGTGCATACGCATAAAATAGCCAAGCAACTGGGCCGGAGTGCACAACGCCGTATAGCACAATTATTCGCAGTGTAGGGAAGGTGTAGTTGCGATAATTACTGGCTGAGCTTAATCCGGAAGTTTTCCTTCCTTCATATGTGTCCAGTTCTCCTAAAGTTATGGTGTCTAAACCTACATTGACGTCACAAACTTGTTGACAGATGCGGTGCGAGAGGTTGCTGATTGGGGAGAAAGACACAGGGTGAGAGACAGCGTGAGCCATACCCGTTTTTCAAGAAACAGGAACTTTTCAAGCGGAGAGGATTGCAATGAGGCTTGGTTATTTTAGAGGCTTTGGGATGTAAAGAGGACGGAAACGTTAAATGGTCAGTGGTCGAGATAACCAAGAGGCTCGGAATACTAGTAAAAAAAAATCTGGAATGAGATGGACAAACTGCAGAGAAGATACAGGATACAATGGGAAGAGCTAAATCAGTTATCAGTGTGCCGCTAAAAAAACAGTTCAATAAATACCTCTGAATACGCCGTTGTGTGCCCATACGTCACGTATTTCTCGCCATGCGTACTTTTCTACCATATAATTAAACCCCATGGCATCAGAACAGAACGCACTATTGATGCGTATTGATGTCGAATACTACAACGAATACGCTGTTGAAGTTTGAGAACGGGATAGAATTCCCGCTGCATATATACCAAGAGCTGTAGGAATCGTTGTGTAGACTTGTTTTTTTTTTTTTTTTTCATTAGTGTACATCAACTAAAATTTCCCTAATGAAGGGGGAGGGGACTTGGAGGTCTCACTGAGAACTTGAAAGTGCGACGGAAATTTAAAACCCAAAAACTGCTACGGCGCCTGCTCTTGACTCAACGTTTGACGCCATTCTGACATTTGAAAATCTGCAAATATTGCATAATATCATTGACGTGGGGCGCTCTGAAAGAACGTGCCGTCTCATCTATCTGTCACATCAAATCACTTTTTGTGTCTGCTTACGTGTGTTCCGTTCCCCAACAATTGATTTTTTTAGGCGAGACCTTGCATCGCTTCGTTGAATACAGTATAAAAAATGCCTCTGGCGCAGACACGACATCCCAATTTTTTCCTCGCACGTCTATTTGCATTTCGACGTCTCTTTGAGGAACTGAGTTCTACCGTGCGTTTCCTTTGGGCATTGATGCGTCCTGACTTTTCATACACGCTTATGTGCCCGGTCATACGTGTTCGTAGACGAAAACTACGTTGCATATTGTAACCGTTCCGTGAAAACGGGATGTACTTACGTGGGAGCGCATTTTATCGCGGCAGTCTCTTCCGGTGAGATGAAGGGTTTTGGTCCTCGCAGAAAATGATTGCCACCACAACAGAATGCAAAAAATCATGTGTCAAGCGGGATCACTGTGGCCTAGTTCCGGTCACAGAGTTCGAGAACGTTGGTGCGTGAACATCCCTGGCGGCGCCGACGTACCACACAAAGACAGATTTACAAGCTACACAGAATACACAAAACACTACAGAGAGACTAGGCGCGTCTTCCCCGCACCTCACCCGAGTCTAGACAGGAAGCAAGCATCTGAATACCGACAGCTACAAACAAACTCCTACCCAAACCCTGTGCACCTCCACAGGAGCTATCCACACCTATACCCGGACAACAAATGCAAACTATGTACAACAGAAAGGGCTTCGTATAAGCATATACTGTGGGAATGCCCCAACTTATCAACAAGTTCTCCTGAGGCCCTCCGGGAGCGGTGGCGGCTAGTGCTGCTCAGCTCGGAGGTCGAAGACCAAAGATGGGCTACCCAGCGGGCCAGGGAGGCTATAGGGAGACAAGGTCTCCTGGTGTCTACCTGTGTGGTCTAGCTCGGACCACAAACATGCCGGATCTCGTATTAAAGTTTATTCACTCACTCACTCACCGAAAATCCGTAGAGCAAGGTGTCGCTGCATTAAGCTTCTCACCGAGGCTTCTTTTCGTTCCTATATCTGTTGCCATAACTTTCTTTATCTGATTTATCGTTCGTTTTCAATCCAACGTCAACGTCAGCAGTTCCCACAGCGCTGACCTCGATTGCTGCCTCAACAACTGGTGCCTGTAGTAAACACCGTCATCTGTTCCAGAATATGTAAAGCCGCCCAAATCTTTAACAATCGTGCGCGAGCGCCGACCTTCTTGTGCGTCAGCGCCGTACGACGGAGCCAAGTTACAAACAGGGCGAGAGTAACCGCATGCCCACGAAGCGCGCTCAGAGGGGCCCATCGTCTCCTTGGCTGTTCCTTCGTGGGAACGTCACCCTGCATTAACACAGTTCAGACATAGAATAAAGAACCAGTTTAGAGAAGGGAAACTGTAGCCTTGACAACGGTACGAAAGATAAGCAGCGGTAGCGCATGGAACTACCGAAGGCACCCAAGAGATGGCGCTGCGTAAACAGGAAGCGGAAAACAAAATTTATTGTTTTTTTTAGGTAGAAAAAAGCAAATGGCTGCCTTTTTTAGTACCGGGTGCGTATGCGCATACGCGGGTGCCTCGGCTGGTTTTTTATTCTATCCTTCTTTTTAAACAGAAGTGGACGAAAGAGGCCGGGACTCGCGTAGGGCTACGGAGGTCTCGTTATCTTTCGCCCGCTTGTTTTGAGCGTGTCGATACGCCCAGCAGCATGCCAAAGCGCCTTTCGAAACGCAGTACCTGTGGCTACGAAGGTTACATGGAACCGAAAAGCATACATTGGCAACTGGCACCAGTAAGAACAATTCACGAGTGAGTAGAAGGAACGATAATCTTTATTGACAGTGAGCAAGCGGTAAAAGGCCCTAGTTCAGACATCGTGAGCCCGTAAACGACTAGCCTTCGCGGTACTTCAAAGATACAAAACAAATTAGATGACGTTTGTTGCCCGTTTCCACCGTCAGCTAGCGCTCACAATAGCAACCTTGGACAGGCGTAAAACATCAGCATTTTTTTTTTGCTACAGTTTCAGTACTTGCTTTCAACGAGTACGCCTGAATACCCCCGGGTTTGTTGTTATTGCACCATATTGCAGTCAGGCTGAGAATAGCAAGCAGGTTCACGCAAAGAAATCACATTATAGTGGACGCCTACAGAATGGCAGAAACCATGAGCATTTTAACACGTGATACCGATGAAACAACCCATAAATGGGATATATGCAAGGCCTCAAAGAGGTGCAGAAATACAGAGAAGGGAGAAACGATTTTCTATCCCGGTCATTCTCTTATTGTGACATCGTCACTGGAAAGTAGGCTTCATCAACAGTCTGGCCAAGTCGCGCTCATGCCATCGCATAATTCACTCGTTCATTTGAGCCCACCAGACCTTGCAAGTACAAGTGAAATAGCAGCCTGGTCCACACGTGTTAGCGTACAACTCAAAAGCGAGAACAGTGAAGTGTGATATGTTAACGAGGTCACAAAGCAGAAAGAAAAACGCTGAGCTTGAAAGTACGTGTACCTGCCATCGTCGAGGAACCTGTGGAAACTGACGCCTTCGCTGGTATCGCAGCTCCTGCGGCACCATACAGTAGCACACCGACTGCCCACCATAATTGCAATATGATTACATCGGTAAATTAAAAAACTTTCATGCGTATTTTAGACAACATTAACGATACAATTCGCAAGAAAACGGGGAGCAACAAACCAGCTGCCAACCATCGGACGATAACTGCGCATATTCTGCGCGTTATCTGCGGCACCCGAGACACCCGAGACGCAGCGGCGCACTTTTTGCGCTTCGTTACTGGTCACAGCGACGGTCCGCTTGCTCGCTACCGCGCGCCGGCCGTCAGCGGTGAGCGACAAGGCAGAGATGTTTTCAATCACTAAACAACAAATTTACTCATCATTCAAACATTACTTTCAGTTACACAAGAAAAAGCACTTTTATGCGGCAATGATAGCTGTATTTCTCTTAAATATTGCTTTTATTACGGCGCCTCTGGCGGATTTTTTGGCGTCGCCGAGGGCAGATTTGAACGGAGCCACTATGGTTTGTTTTTTAGCTGCGACGGGGTCGATTTTTTCGCCCCCCTTCGGCGGTGGCTGGAACTTGAGACTTTCCGAGGCCTGGTTCAGACGAACAGCCAGCGCGTCTTGCTCGTACCTTATATTCCGAAGATCAGCAAACGACCGAGAAAATGAAATCCGCAGACGTCACACGCCCGCGTGCATGAGATAAGCTGACAAATGTGGATCGTTCATTTGTTATCTGGCTGCGCGCGTCTTTCCAGTCCGGCCGTGATCTGGCTACGCAAATGCTTTTTCTTTTTTAAATGCGAAGCTTTTTTTTTTGCGCTTACTCTCGCCCTGTTTGCAACTTGGCTCAGTCGCGCGGGGCTGACGCACAAAAGAGTCGGCGCTCGCGCACGATAGTTAAAGATTTGGGTGGCAGTACATTGTAATCAACGCTACGTCGACCTCATGCGCAGCAGCGTTGCCAGCTGTGACATCCAAAGTAACCGCGCCAGAATCGTCAGCGAAGCGCGTAGAAAAGTTCTGATGATTGCGAAGCGTCAAGCCTAAACAGAAGCGTCGTTTTTAGGCGTCAGGTTTCCGTGTGAGTAAGCCTTATTTACTGCCCATTCTCAAGAAGACAGTCATATTTGAACTTGTCGCAGGTATTATCCCCTGGACGCGAATATATGTAGTCTTGAAAGACTTACATATTGATGTAACAACACTAGCGATAATTCTTAAATATTTCCGGTTCCTTTGCGTCAGACTATCCCACTTAGCGGCCGTTCAAAATTATCCAAGAAGTACACTAACCATAGTATTCTTTGTTCACAGCTGTACTTCCAGGAATATGTTACTTTAAGCACGCCTTTTCTTAAGCACATAAACTTGAAGTAAGGAGTGCGTAAAGCTGTGTAACCAGTCCGGCCCTCTGCACTTTAAGTACGAAGTGACTGATGCTGAAGGCCATACTTTTAAGGATAATACGTACACTTTTAAAACAAAGTATCGCAAGTAATTTTTTAAATAAATGTGTACGAGAAGAGGTTGGTGCTAATGCGTGGCGCCGGCTACTCCTCTTCCTTTGCACTGTGGTTGTCATCACGAAGCAGAAAGAAATCCACGCATATCCCCGAAGTGAATGATGATGAGTGGGCAAAGCACTGGCGATCAAAATACGCTCGGAAACGCAAGAAAAGAGAGGTAGTTATTGCCAGCGGAGAACAGTGAACTAGATACATTGATGATATCGGAATGTGTTACGCCTTCTGCCAGCGTACATTTCTCTTTTCATATGCTTTCTCGGATAATACGACGACGTGCTGTAGCTGCTTCGCAAAGGCAACGTAGAAGCGAAAAAAAAAAGTAGGACAAGGTCATCAGAGACTGAACACCAGGACCCGGAAGAAATATCCTTTATCCGGATACTCGATTACCGGTGTTTTCGGGCCATCTGGCGGCGCTTATTGCACGGAGCAAATTACACACTTCGATGGGTTTTCTGATATGGCATTCTGGTCACACGCCCCGTTTTTCTCCGAGATATCGATAGCCCCGAAAAACGATACTTTTTTTTTTTTCATTTCTTGCCGTGTTGTCGTATGCTTGGCTGGACCTAGGGGCTGCGAATCATATAAACGCGCAGCCCGCGATATATCAAGAAGTACATAGAAGCAATAATCAACGTTACGGAAGCGCTTCCTGGGTTCTCAAAATATCGTAATAACATGAAGAGCCAGAAAGCCTGCTCGCATTACGAGGATCAACTCCGGAGATGGTCATGGTCACTATCATTATTATCAGCCTGACTGCGCCCAACGCACGCCAAAGACCTCCCACTTTTCTCCAGTTAGCCCGGTGCTGTGCTTGCTGCGACCACGTTATCCCCATAAACTACAGAATTTCACATCATCACCTAACTTCCTGCCTCCCACTCGCGCGATTGCCTTCTCTTGAAATGCACACTGTTACTCTTAATCTTCAGCGGTTGTCTTGCCTTCTCACCTCATGCCCTGGACACACCCGTTCCTCCTTTTTTGATTTCGACCAAGATATCCTTAAGACGCGTTTGTTCCCTGACCCACTCTGTTCTATTCTTGTCCCTTATGGCTACACCTATCATTTTTGTTTTCATGGCTCACTGCGTTGTCCTCCGTTTAAGTAGAGGGCCTTTCGTAAGTTTCTAGGTTGCAAAAAGGTTTGAAGTTTGAGGACTAAAGAAAGGACTTCATTGAGGAATTGAGGACTTAATTAAATGCTCATTACACGCGAGCACATTTAAGAATCGCTGACCTGATTTGAGATGAATTTATAAAGAGGCCACTACCAAAAAACAATGCACTCACCTCGTTCCACTGTCATCTGTTGCCGATGAAGATTATTATTTGACGTCTGGTCTTTTTCAAGTCATGAAAAAGGATCGCTCCCCGGTCGAAACGACGAATACATGTCTTCGTAGTGGAAAATTTGAGCCCACCACACGAAGACACAACGAAATTTTCCATTATGCAGCCAAACCAACTAGCGCGCCTTTCCGTCTTATTGCAGTAAATGTATTTCTTTGTTTGTGTACGTGCGCCCACAGTCCTTATTGCAATGTGTGTGTATATATATATATATATATATATATATATATATATATATATATATATATATATATATATATATATATATATATATGTGTGTGTTTGTGTGTGTGTGTGTGTGTGTGTGTGTGTGTGTGTGTGTGTGTGTGTGTGTGTGTGTGTGTGTGTGTGTGTGTGTGTGTAAGTGTGTGTCCAATAAATCCTGTCCTCATTTTTTTAGCACTGTTGACGCATCTACTACAGCAATGAACCAACTTGCTCAGGCTAAAGTTTGCAGCTACTTGGTGCTCAATAGCAAAACGACATTACTGCTGTGCGACATAATAACCAAACTTGCTTAGCTTTACTGCCTGTGAGAATCGGTGTGAATCAGTGTCGCGAAGCGAAACGTAAGCAAAAAGATAGCAACACGTGGTCAGTTATCTCAGTGTTAGCCCAGTATGACAGCGCTTTCAGAGGCCAGTAACCTCGGCAGCCGTGCCCAATTCGACCGTTGCTATAGCTTTCCTCTCCACGCTAAGTCCCATAACAGAAACGACGACAGCGCTGACACAGAATGGGGCCGATGACCGGGTGACATCGCGGCGGTGAGTCACAGAGAGGTCATTGCACTGTGAATGTTCTCGGCGCCTGTAGATTGGGGAACTGCAGCGCATATTAAGATCCGTATAAGATCGAGGGTCGCTGGAGGACTTCAATGAGTCGGTTTTGAAGAAGAGCGTGCGAGAGAGAGAGATGAAGGAACAGGCCGCGAGGTTGACCAGATATTAGCATCCGGTTTGCTACCCCGCACTGGGGTGAGGAAAAAGGGTAAAGACGCTGTAGAGAGAGAAAAATAAACGCACACAAAGGGGAAGAAAAAGAAGACAGAGAAGTAGGATGGCAGACTGGGTGTGTTGGTCACACACACACGGGAAGGGCGTTCGGTAACCATTGAGGTTTTGGACTGAGAGCAATTCAAAATTCAAGAATCTTGTTCAATGGAAAAAAAATTCGCCAGAACCCGCGTACCGTGGGAATCGATGTTATGCGAAGCGTGCGAGGGATGGTGACTGTGGCGTAATTTTTCACATTGAGCGAAACTTTACGGAGTGACGCTAGAGAAATGTGCAAATGGTACACGCACACATATATTTTGAAGAGTCGCACATGTATTGTATAACCAGTTGTTTGCAGTTGCTTAACAATGCCAACAGCAACATAGGTGTTAGCAACACCAAACGCAGTAAGCTGATATGTAGTCCTTATATTCTTCAATACTCGAAAGCGCGAATTCGAACAGGAGAATGAAGGAACACAGATGCACAGTACAGGCGCTACTCGCAACTAAGCTTTATTCCGAAAAGTTTCCCTAGGAGGTGTGCGAAGAGGAGGCAGACGACGTGTCGGTGTTCTGAAGATACACAACCACCATCTTGACTGCTGGACTATTCCATACTGTAAACAAGTTAAATATATTCGTAACAATATATACACCGCCGAGTTGCACGCGCAGGCGCACTGCACGTACGTTACAGTCACAGCTGCAGTTGTTAGAGTTGCGTTATAGTTTTTATGCTCATACATATCCGTTATGACGGAGAACGCACGAACGTTCCATGAAGTCGTGTGCATATGTGGAAGGGGTTCTTGGCAGTTCTTGAATGAGGTCATCATCACCATGATCAGTGGGCACCAGAAGCTGGACAGGACTTGTTATCGTATCAGTTCGTGATCGCGGCTAAGAATGGTCTAAGTGTAATGAAGTTCGAGGTATAGCAGAGCTGGTGGAAACCGCGGATGGCTTTTACGAAGAAATTATCTATGATGCTTTCTGTCCTGGACGTGGCACCGAGGTCTTGTGATGCCCTGTCCACATCCAAGCCGTCTTTCATGCCGTCTAAGAAGCAGGCGTTGTTGACTTTTGATAAATCAATGCTGAAGTCACCGGTAATCATGAGGGACATGTTCCTCTCGGCAGAGTTATTGTAAGAACCATTGGCCCCGGCTTTTGCGTAATCAACGTGGTCGACGTTGCAGACCACGTGGACGAATGAATGGTAGCCGAGCGCCTTACAGGGGCGCTCTGTCTTCAGCTCCCAAACTTTGCTTGCGTCGGCCGCTGTGGTGTAGTGGTTACGATGCTCGGCTGCTAACCCGAAGGTCGCGGGTTCGATCGCTGCAGCGGTGGTCGCATTTCGATGGAGGCGAAATGCTAGAGGCCCATGTACTGTGCGATGTCAGTGCAGGTCAAGAAATACCAGATGGTTCAAATTTCCGGAGTCCTTTACTAAGGCGTCTCTCATAATCATATCGGGGTTTTGGGACGTAAAACCCCGACAGTTGCTATTATTATCACTTTCCTTCCATGTCAATGTGTATGTTCAGGGTTACTGCATTCATCAAGACTGTTATCACCTGTGGCACATACCCGCATAACATGAACTCTGGTATGCGGGTATGTGCCACATGTGACTGTGGAAAGGGTTTCATGACGTACGCGACAGGTACTTTGCGTTATTCATGTCATCACCAGTGAATCGTGTTCGTCATACAGTCATCCTATGCTATGCAGATTTTGGTAAACTACAACCTATGGCGACGACGGGGAGAGCGCCCAGACGTAGGCGGCTAGATAGATCGATAGATAGATACATACATACATGCGTAGATAAAAACGCAAAGTGCCTGAGGTTCGCTAAAAAATGCTTCGCATTTAATAACAATGAAGGCTGTTCTGATATATTTTATATTGAGAGCATGTAGCATATAAACGTTATTGACAACAGCGTTTTAGTAGTCGACATGCCAAAGTCTACTTCCAACCCTGCGGGACATTCGATAAAAACATCGTTGACAAATTACTGATCCTAAGACACGGAACGACATCACACAAAACAGCTATCACGTTAACGTTACTATGACGCTAGACACGCCATGTCATTCTTGCGTTTATTCTATGGATGAAGTACGAGACACAACTAATGCATATCGAGGCACGGCAGTCAAATGGAAGCTCATAAGAAAATCATCTACGCCTTGCCTTCCTATCTGCGATTATTTTGCAGCTGCCAGACCATGCACACTTAACAGCCTGGCACACTTTCTGGCTGCAGTCATCATCATCATCATCAGCCTGTCTACGCCCACTGCAGGGCAAAGGCCTCTCCCATGTTCCGCCAATCAACCCGGTCCTGTGCTTTCTGTTGCCACGTTATACCTACGAACTTCTTAATCTCATCTACCCACCTAATTTTCTGTCTTCCCCTCACGCGTTTGCCCTCTCTTGGAATCCAGTCAGTTACCCTTAATGACCACCGGTTATCCTGCCGACGTGCTACATGGCCGGCCCACATCCATTTCTTCTTCTTAATTTCAACAATGATATCCTTCACCCCCGTTTGTTCCCTGACCCACTCTGCTCTCTTCCTGTCTCTTAAGGTTACACCTATCATTTTCCTTTCCATCGCTCGCTGCGTCGTCCTCAATTTAAGTTGAACCCTCTTTGTAAGTCTCCAGGTTTCTGCTCCGTAGGTAAGTACATGCGGCCGCATGTACTGCATCTGGCTGCAGTACATGCGGTCATAACTCAGACAGAGAGTGAAAAAGGCCACTCATTATTATTTCACTCCGCGAGCGAGAACACCCGCATCCCTAAACTGCAGTTCTGGTTGTATTGGCCCTTCCTAAAAGCGCCTTAAGCAATGCCGCACCGTTATTTATGCGCCTGGCTTCCTTTATGCCCTAAACGCATCTGCACTTTACGGCAGATGCAGACATGCTGAAGCCGCCTCATCGGGGAAGCGGGCAGTCGTGACACGCTTGCACGGGCTTCGCGATGAGCTGTTTTATGATCGCCGTTATGACCGGCGTGTTAGCTTGATGTACGCACGCATGAAGTGTTCCCCTCTTCTGAGCGAGAATTATTCACGAATTTTTGTTCGTTTTAGCAGGATAACCTAGACTTAATGTAATGCATCGTCGTTGCCACTTCCTGCATCGTTTGGACATTATGACGAGAAGGTGAACAAGGATGTTTTGAGAGATTACCGTAATCGCTCCCGTCTGTCTTAACGTGTGCTCCTCGATGTAGTTCCCAGAAGATGAGGGAGGCCTCGTGGGTGTTTCAAGACTCTGAACTATATATGACGTCATCTGTTGAGGATGTCTGCCTCTCGCTGGCAACTGAACAGCTTCATCATGCTGCATTAATTAGGAGTAGGCGGGGCTACTTGGTGATGGCGTGGCATAAATTGCATAAACAAGCGAGCGGTGATTTACATACGTCTGTTTACAGCAGAGCGAGCATTAAAACAGGCGTCAGAATCATCCTGCCATCTTGATCTTGATAGTGTGACAGAAGATTTTACTACCAAGAAGCAAAAAACATTTAAGCATATTAGACAGTCAGTTGAAGACTATGATCAAGGATAGAAAGAGTGCCAAAGTAACAGCGTCGCATTTGACAGTCTAGCTTGCATTGTGGCTAGCGTGTAGTCTTCATTTAATCAGGAGGGGAGAGAAGGGACAGAAAGTAAAGTGACGCAAGCTTGACTAATGCCGGCGTTTCGTTATATTGAGGTTCGTATCAAAATATTCTAATTTGGCTGTTAATATAAAAAAAAACATGTCTGCAACTATATTTTGTACTCTGACAGAAGAGAATGCTTGCTGTGCAAATTTGACACTTTAAAACTTGCGAAATTGGGAGTCCTTTTGACAAGGAAATATTTTTGTGTAGCCTCGTGATCAGGGGCCATACATCATCATCATCATCTGCAGAGGGCGCGGCTCTTACAAGGGAGTGCATGGGTCATAGACCGGCCAAATTTATTCCAATAATTCATAATTCCCGTGATCGCTTCGCATCAAAACTGTTAACCTTGGTGTCCTTAATTTATTGTAATTTATTCATTTTTTGACTTCCTCATACTCATTTTTTGACTTCCTCAGGCTGGGCTACACAGCGTATTTTTGGATGCAGTTGTACTCCATATCGTGCACGGCTATGGATATTCCTGAGACTTTGAAAGCGTTCCACAACAATTCCGGAGGCTAACAGGACACCACGCACTCAGAATACCAGCGCAGAGAAGCGCTCTTCCGTCGACATCTTTTTAGGATAATTGACTGCCATGTTTCGGATGCGGATTCTGTGTGAGTAGTGCCCCTTATCATTATCATCATCAGGCTATATCTATATGCGCTGTAGGACAAAAAACTCTCCTAATGATCTGTAACGCCATACTTGATCGTGCAAGCCAAAAATGTTTCTTATACGCAGCGGTGGTCACACAGCAGAGCCGACTTTCAGATGCAATCTACCGCAATGAACAGTCGCCGACGACAGTATATCCTCATTATTTCTTCTTTAGCACGAAAGTGTTTTATACCGGAGTCCACCAAGACTTCGCTCACATAATTTTCGCCACGGATGGGTCATCCTCGGTAAAAAGCACACGAACAGATGACAAATACAAACAGAAGAAAATTTTTCATTAATTTGGATGACCCGAGAATCGAACCCTCGACTTCTTGGTACACGCCGATAGGACTCGGGAGCTTTACCCACTGTGCCACTGACGCTCAAGCCTGAACCTTTACAAGCGCGTCTTATATCTTTCACATCTTCCTTTCAGTGACCTCGTTGACGTGGGGTGGTCTTGGAGAGATTGGGTGAAGTACTGCATCATGACATTGACGAGCGCTGACAGGACGCGCTTCGGTAGTCTCGGCCCTAGGGCGCCTCGATGCCAGCGTTCCTTCGTTCAACGCTGGCATCGAGGCGCTCTACTCAGCGCCGCGTAGGCCGGCTCCCCGATTTCCACTCCATTTCGTTTCAGTGCGGTTTGAGTGAGTGCTTTGTTGCAGTGAGACACGCCAGCGGGCAGCGGGACGCCTTCGCGCGTTCACGGCTGAAGCTACGAGCTCTGCCTCTCGTGTTCCTGAAGCGCTGCGTGGTAGTGTATGCATGAGCAGAAGTGTAGGTTACCAATTTACTGGAGAGCGCACACCTTGCCGTTTCTCTCCTCAAACGACGACGCTTTCCATGAGCTCATATCGAGTACTAGTGATTATGTGGTTGTTGATGACATGTTTCTGCGGGAGTCACCGTACGCTGTTGCCTGGTTTACGTTAACTACTTTAGCTACCACAAAAGTTTAACCTTGATCATTGACGTTAGTCGTCGGGGTGGAGATGTGCCATTCAGCGTCAACGTAGGTGCGTTCACATCAAACGGTGCTATAGCAGACAAACTCCAGCTGACATTGCGCAAGCTCTCATTTATCAATGTACCATGAACATGGCACTACTTTTGTAAAGGCACGTTTCACTCTCGTGTTATTCCGATTCCTATGACGAAGGTATCAACCATGTTTTTTTAAAACGATCCGTCATTCTTAACAAAACGCACAATTATTTGCGTTGCTGCAGTTGGTGCACTCTTCGTGTATTGTTTTTATTTCCATTTTTTTTACTGCTAAAATTTTTCGTGAGCTAACGCATCTAAAATGCACCCACCACCTGAGCGAGCATGGGTTGCGTAACTGTATTGCAACGCGTTTCCATGGAACTTTCTCATATCAAACTTTTCGAAGCACTATATATGTTACGGAAATTCCGTCTGCGGGCTCCTTTGTAGGGCTTGGATCATGCACGATGATCGCAGAAGATGCGGTGTCCTGCAGTAAGGCTTTCAGCATGTTTCTACGCATACGTGTATCATCTAATTCACTGGCTATGCATATAAAGCCTACCTATACTCCGTATGCCTGCAGTGCGCCTATGCTTAGAATGCCTGAGGCGCCCTGCACTCTGAGTGCCGACAAGCTCACAGCATACGCGGAATGTGGCTTATGGGACGAGTTTTATGTGATATAGCTCTCCTGATTTTCAACAGGCAAGGTTATATTGGAGGCAGCGAGAAGCATTATAACGGGTTTCTAAGTGCGGCCGTACCTCAACTGCCCTCTTTTTTTAAACGGAGGATGAAAATCAGCGTCAGACGTATTTATTCGGCCCCTTCAGAGAGAGTGCTTGTTTCCTTCTCTTTTCCCGCTTTTGATGCATAGTTATTGCGAGCATTTTTTAAAATCTTTTCCACCACGTAGACGCGGTGTTAAGGCCAAGTCGGAAAGAGACAAGATCAATTGTAGTCACGTGCACCTCAGTCGATTTAAACGATGACACTGAATCTTAGCAAACGCCCGATACGGTGACAGCTCTCTGGCAAGCCATTATCGCGATGTACAGCATGCGTGAAACAGTTGGTGCCTCTGGCACTTACAGTGCTGACGAATTAAAATGCGAAAATTTGGGGCTACGTAATGTACAGTCGAGCACAATTTGAAGGTTACCAATTTGAGCACAATTTGAAGAACAACAACAGCGCCACGGCCCAGAATCCTCTTTCGACGAGAGGGAGGTATCAGGCAAGCTTCACTCACTCTTTTAAGTGCGGAGCACTTTGGGGGCCTGGCCTGTCGTATGCTGTCATCGTACGCTATCGTAGCTGATCGTAACGCAGGAAAAACCATGAATAGCATAGCCATCTATGGCATATTGAGCGCGCGCTCGCGCCATAAAGAAGTCTTCTTCCTCTTTTTCTTCGAGTGCCTTGATGATGATAAGTGCGGAGCACTTTAGTCGCCCGGGCTGTCGTATGCTGTCATCGCGTGACGTAACGCAGGCAAAACCACGTATGAAAATAGAAAAAAGAAAGAGGAAGCAAGCGAGAAATAGAAAGAGAAAGAAAGGGGAAATAGGAAGGAAAATAGAAAGAGCAAGAAAGAGAAAGAAATAGATACAGAGAGAGGAAGAAATAAGCAGAAATAAGGAGAGAAAAAAAAATACATAAAAAAACGGAAAAAGGGAACGCGAAAGAAAGAGAGGAGGAAACAAAGTGAAAACCGAAGAGAAACAAAGAAGGCTGCCTATAGGCCCGCACTTCCTTCAGGCTTGGCGCCACCAATGCAAAGCTGCGTTACTTTTTGCTGTTCCTTAAGCTGCGATCGCCTGCCGTCGCACATCGCGCTAGCGCGGCTCAACTGCCGGCGAGAGGGCGGCATGGCTAGCGCGGAGAACAAAGCTCAGCGCCGTGCACACTGCCGCCGTGTTGCCGTTTAACGGGGGTTCCCGGCAATCGAGACGCGCGGGGCCATTCAAACACGCTAGCTGGGGAACGAGGCGCAAGGGGGAAGCGCTCTCTATTCCCACACGCTATAATTCTACGTAAGGGATTATTTCAGTTAAACGTGAGGCTGTGCATGTCATTATTCAGGCATTCCGACAAATGGCATTAACCACCAATGCAGAAAAAGTTCTGTGCATTCGGCCCCAGATTCAAACGCCGCGCCCTTCTTCTCTACCCTTTCCTTTCTGTTACTCCCCTTTCCACCACCTCAAGTGTAGAGTAGCCAACCGAGCCAAAGCTTGGTTAACCTCCCTGCCTAAATTTCCTCTTCGTATCTCTCTCTCTCTCTCTGAGCTGCCGTAATGCAGCATCGTCACCACGTCATGTCACATGCGCCTTGATTACGACACCTCAAGAAAACGCCCAGTTTGCAAACCGCATTAATGCATTCCCAAGGACCCCTAGCGCGTTTTCACGTTATGATCGGTCCAGCTATTCCATTACAACTGTCTTCGGCATCAACCAAGAGGCACACGTACAGGAAAAGGCAACGTAATGTTAATTGAAAACAGATATAGAGAAAAAATAAGAGCAGGCTAGTCTCGTAAAATAGCAGTTTCACCTTTAGATAAGTCTGAGCTGATGGAAATATTCTTCTTACTGTGTCTTTTTTTTTAAAGGAAACTGCAATAAACCGATACAGTAAAAGGAAAACCGATGGCACCTGGCTGCAGATGTACCTTGATAGCGTCTGTGAAAACCACCGGTACCCGCCACGGTGACCTACTGGTTACGGTGCTCGACTGCTGACCGCTGCGACTGCTTGTCGCAGGATCAAATCCCAGCCACGACGGCCGCATTTTGATGAAGGTGAAATGCTAGAGGCATGTGTACTTAGATATATGTGCACGTTAAGGAACCCCAGGTGATCAAAATTTTCGGAGTCCTCCACTGGGGTGACCCTCATCCTCATACAGTGGTTTTATAACGTAAAACCCCAACAATAATAAAACAACAGTGAATGAGTGTCGTAGTTTAATGAGCGAAATTTGATTATCATTTTTTCGGTAGAGTGTTGCATTTCGAAGAGGCAGCCTAGCAAACTGATGTCTTACGGCCATGATCACTTTCATTATTGCCGAGCATGGCACCGCGCATAATGAAATCCCACGTGGAATCATCAGCGGGGCTGTTCTTTCCTTGGAGCATCGTTAAAAGCGGATTAAAACATCCTATCCTGCGTTTCCGAGCTGCTTTTGATAAGCCGTATCAAAACATGTGTATTACTTTGTGTCTCACTCCAATGAATTTCTTCTTTTTTTCCTGGCATTATTCGTACGGTACCTGTCATCGTCACAGTCTCTCGCTTTGAGCCTTTTTGCCTTTTCGAACGCGTTTCTTGTTTGCGTGTCTAGCTAACCTTTGCTTTGCTTGTAACTAACGTTTTATTCAGAAGTCAAATGTCTTATACGTCAGCAGCGGCTATAATGAAAGTAGTGGAAATATAATGAGGAAGCCAGGATCAGCCGGCTAGCTGTGGCTGCTGCGTCGAAGGCAAACGGGAACTTTGACATACTGAGAACCAAAGTCGAAGAATATCCTGATCTGAATTTCACTTCGCTCCGGTATACATTAAAGTTAAAAAGTCCAAATATGTCTTTTTTCGACGCTCATGGCAAAATGAGCGTCAACTTGTCCCCAGCGGGAGGCCGGTCCGAGGAAGAAGGAGTACGAAATGTGGTCAACTGTTTTCGGTAAAGAAACATTAGCTCCAGTGAGCGCACGAGAAACACTCGCTGCTACCTGTGTCTATCCCCTGTTGCTCTACCTATATACACTTTGCTGGCGCATCCTTCGTTCGTTGTTCCTCGGTTCAGCAACCTGACACGCCTTGTACATAAGCTGAGATGTCGCACACCGCTGCAAGCATTTAGAATGAGACTAAATGGTGACATGGGTTATAACGAAGATGCGCATGTGATGCTTGGTCGAGCTTTCGAGCTTCCCCTAAACGGATCATCTCATGTCCTTGGCGAGCTCAAAGAGAATCTTAGGTGCCTCGGCCTCGGTGTCTAAAGCGATATGGCAAGTGATAACGGCAAAGTGACTGGGTTCTGGGAGCAAGGAACATCTTACATATCAGCGTTTTAGCGTCTCTCAAAACATGTCTTTTCTTATGTAGCGCGTCAGATAATATAAACGCGAAAGGCTACGTGCGATAAGAAGTTGAAATTATCGCAGCAATTACCAACTGAGCCACGAGCAATATTTCCGCAGCCTGCATTTATGTGAGTCATTAGAGTCAAGATATACCGAATGGTTGCTCCATTATTGGAGCAACCATTCAGTATATCTTCACTAATTCGACCCAGTTGTTTTTCTACCCCGACGGGATAGTGGTCGCAGCATTTGTTATCGAAACATTCCTGGCATCGTATATATATACGTCTTCAGTAGCAAGTTTCGATAATGTCTCGTGAGTCATTATCGAGTCTCTATAACCTACACAATGTCCCAAAAACAGGGAAGACCGTTATCGTCTACGCACAGAGTAATAACGTCCGAGCGCATTCACTGTCGACAAAGCAGTCTCAACACTGGCGTGCAAACAAGTACGATGGCTCATTATTGGCTCGGCTTGTTATAGCAGCCGTGATGCCTTTCAGTTCGACGAAGCTGGGTCGCGGCAATAGCCTATCCGACGTACCGCGCAGTGTAGAGATCCCTGTCCATTGCTGCTGACAAAGCCGACAATACAAAAGTACTGCAACTGTGATATCTGATACGTGTTCGGGCTGGCCGCACGCGCTTAGTGCGTAGCTGATGGTTTTGCCTTACGAGCTGTTCTAGCAAGGTAACACGACCAATGCCACGTCAGGCGTATTGTGGTAGCTTGATGAAAAATGAGCAGAACGGGTGTAATAGGCACCTGCAGCGTTAGAATATTTGTTGCACCAAAACCAATGTAAAACCGTGCTTGGACGCAGAAAGTCAGAAAGTACGAACATAATGGAAGAATTCATTATGTCCTCATCGAATTAAGAAGACTGCGATATGGGCCATCGCGAGCAAAAGCTTGGACGCAACGGAAGCTGTGAAAAGCTCACCGTTTCTTGTGCCGCCATCTTGCCGTCTGCAACCGGGATATGCGCCTCCTTGTAGATCAATATGCCTGTACAGCATGCATGTAGGTAAGTGCCTGTATAGTATGCATAGTATAGTGTGTAGCATGCTTGTATAGTACGACTTGATTGCGCGCGCATTTGTGGGCTTTAAGATGTTTCTATTCTGGCGAAGTGAAAGGGAACGCAGACCTCGCATCTTTCAGCTCATTGCAGGTCTTGTGGTTGTAATCCTTTTTTCGATAACAGCAGGATGGCTGTATACGTGCGCCTTCCGTTTGTTCGCTAGAGCACGAGGCACGCATGCTTAGCAATTTTTTCAACGTGACCTGGAATCCTGCGCACGCACGGTGTTGGTTTTTCGTATGTTCACTCTTGTTTAATAAATTTCATTTGTTGGTGCGCTGCCCTGCGCAACTCCAACCTCGACGATCACCTATGGGCCATCCAGCAAGCCCGCGAGGCGGTGAAGAGGCAAGACCTCGACGTCCCCACGTGGAAGACCTAAGCCAAGGCACTTAAATAGCTGGTTCTTAATAAAGTTTATTCCTCCTCCTAGCACTTGTCCTGTTTCCTTCTTCTGTGTGTTCTCCGTCGTCTTCGCACTGGTTTTTTCCAAGTATGCATTCAATATGTTTGTTTCCTTGTAGCTTGCACGAAATGCTTTATTTTTACTTGATAGAAACGCAATCTGGGTATTGCGCAGAACGAATACTATTCAAAGGTAAACAGTCAGCAGAGGTACGCGTCGTTTCGGAGAACTAACCGAATAACTCAACCCTAACGAATCTTCCACCGAGACGCTTACTATAACTCGTCGCTTCCAAGCTGATGCGACCCTTCTTCAGCGCTTAAATCGGAGGAGGTGTAGCGGTGTTCAGAAGAGTTGTGTGCCTGTGTGTACCCACCGACGAAGCTACAAATTCCATCGCAGCGCTCCCGACGTGATGCAACTTTACTGCACCGCCTGTGGCTATAGGAGCGGCTTTAACGAAAACGTACACCTCCAGGTGTGACTCGTGCAACAGTGACGAAATGATAGATCATATACTGTGTTTTACAGCGAAAGCTGTTATGAGATCATTTCACCGGCCGTTTTTGGCGCCGTAGTTGTCCGCCGCCGCCGCCGCAGCCGTCCGTAACCAGTATCGCTCGAAATAAGAAAAAAAAACGAAATAAGAAAAAAATTCCAGGATGGAACGAGGTTCGAACCTGGGCCCTCTGCGTGGGAGCCCAGTATTCAACCTCTGAGCCATGCCGGTGCTTGAAACTGCTTTGCAAAAATGTCCTATACAGGCTTCATGTCGGAAAGGAACCACATTAGCATATGCAATATAGCGTAGTAGAAGAGTAAAATAAACACCAAGCGTCGCACAACGCGAATTCTGTAACCAGGCGTCACACAATGCGAATTGCGCAACGAGTAGGTTGTTGAATGCTTCCAACCCATTACAAAGGACTCTGTCATAATTCTTCATCGTCATCAGGCACAACATCAACAAAGTGCGCATAATGCCTTACATGCATATAGCAGGTACCAACGCTCTCCGTAGAATGACGAAAAATGGCACAGTGCCTGCTGCCCTACTTCTCAAAAATTACATTGATTTATAGTGTAGTGGGTTCCTCGCAAGTGCACTTGTATTGGTTGCCAAGGAAGCCCATAAGCGCATAATCCATTTCCTCGGGGTCTCAGTAAAGTTCTTCGCCCCCCCCCCCCCCCCGTCTCTCTCCCACGTCAACGTATGTTATACAGTATGACGGGAGAGGGAAATAGTGACCGGGCGTCACCCAATACAAATTACATAACTGGTGGGCCGTTTAAAGATTCCAACCAATTACAAAGGGCTGAGCCATAATTCTTCGTCATCAGTCGTCGCGTCAACAAAGTGCACATATGCCTTACTGACGTGTAGCTGGTGCCTCGCTTCTCCGCAGAATGACGAATAATGGCTTAGTAGGTGCTTCCCAACTTCACAAAAATTGTGATTTATGGCGTAGTGGGTACCTTTCTAGTGTACTTGTATTGTAGCCCCAAGAGAGCTTAACGGGCTCTAGAAACGCCGCTCTTCCAGCTTTCGCTGTGACTGTGCTGCGGTTTCAGCGCAGGCCTGGCGTTTTTTTTTTTTTTGTGATCGTTTTGTGACCGAACGCAACGTTCTTTGCCCTGTGCGCTAAATAAACTAGATGACATACCATTTAAAAAAAAAAGTCACAGTTTCGCCGCAAGGGCGAAGCAATGATTGCGATAGCAAGAAAAGCGGCCCGTGATGGACGCGCTGCGACTACCGTGCGTCCATCACTACCCGGCAGCTACTAGACAGTTTTAATTTCACGGACGTAGGGACTTCTCATACGCAAACGTGAAAAGTACACGTACGTTACGTGCACGACATCTGAAACGCTTTTAGCTGCACGCACGCTAAGCGCGGTGAGAGCTACCACGTAGCTCGATCTGCTGAGAAGCATGAACACTGCGGTAGTTTGTTCGAGCGCCCGCGCGAGCAGACAGCGGAAGGGCAAGGTTCTCGCTGCGCAAATAGAAGAAGCGAGAGAGCTGGCCGACGCCTTTAAGTGCGCCCGCTAGGGTGCCTTGATGCGCGTTTTCTTGCGCACACATCGGGGCACACTAGCGCCCGCGCGCTCCTAGCGCCATCTCGCTGGTAATGAAGAAACGCTTATAAGCGCCTCCGTCTCGGAGGACTGCAAACGGTAAAGGGTGTGTATATAACGCTCGCCGTTAGCTGCCAGAGCGATGTATGCTTTGTGGAGTAGTGCTTAGCGCACCACGCTGCGAATTCAGAGGTCGCTGGTTCGATTCCGCGCTTCGGAAGCATTTATCTGATTTCTTTTTCTTTGGGATATTGATGTATATATACATACTTATACATATACGCAGCATGACGGCGGCGACGGCGACGGCAAAAATCAGCCGAGATTGTCCATATAATTGCTATCGCAATAAAAGATACTCGGACCGCGGCCCTACGCGTCCCAGGACAGCAAGGTTACGTGGGCATTGATGCTGTTTTAAGATTGACCGGGTTAAGCGATTGTTTGTATAGGCGTGTAATGGACATGCGCACAGGTACCCTTATAGTACTTTGTTCCCTTTTCTTTCTTTCAAACCCCTCATCCCTCCCCCGCAGTGTAGGGTAGCAAACCGGACGCGCTTCTGGTTGATCTTCCTGCTTTTCCTTCTCTTCCTCCTGCTCAGAAAGAAATGCGGAGGGAACGTGGAATTTTCCACTCTCATCTTGCAAAAGTTATCCAAGCGAACCGCAATTCTTCAGTTTTCACGCAATGGTTGCATTGATTTTGTTTTCCCGGGAGCGAAAACTAATAATTACCCGTAGATGTTCTTTTCTCTCTCTCTTGTCTTTGTTCATTCTTTTCCCGTTTCGAGACTGCGCATCAGACGCAAGCAAAACCGAGACATACGTTCGAAATTACGCTAGCGCTCGTCGTCGGCGCTAGGCTTATCCAGTTCCGAAGTACAAGAATTTGAGGAACGCACCCGCACGTGCCTCGTAAAATTCCTGGTAAGATATTACATTACGGAAGCGCCTAATAAAGGCTCATTGCTACCCGCATATACTAACTCGTTGAACCAAATAGCAAAGCCCATTGTTAGGAACTCTTCATTTATTTTCATTCGACCCTGAAAATTGCTAACGTAGTAATATTACCTGCATTCTCGTCTCTTTATAATACCGAACTCCTTGTTTTCAGGTTGGTTTAGGTTGTTACAGAGATAGCTTATTCGCGTCGTTGCCAGAACGAATAGCGTCGTAAAATGCGCGCACGGAAGCGCGATTGTCGGGAGATAATAGTAAACAAGCGCCACCGTGGACTATACTTGTTGAATCAATACGTGGATAGCGTATAATAGTGAAAAGCACAAGAAAGCAAACGACACAAGTTCGTAGAAATGAGCCACTATTTTACTTTCTCCTCATTTTAATTTTATTTTTATGTGAGCCTTTGGGACACGACGGTTTAATGAAAAGTAGGACAATTTATTTTTCGTGTTTCATGTCGGATAGTGAGATGGCGGAGGTTTACCATAATTACACCAATGTTGCAGTCATTCAAGAGTGATTGCGTGTATAGTAATGTGCTTGAACTTATGGCACGGTATTGGTGGTCTCAACCTGTCGCTAGCACTTGCGTAGTCTAAGCCGCTGGTTTATACTTAACTCATCACTTCCAATGTTAAAAAAAAAGGACATACGCTTTTTCGTGCACATGCTTTTTCTGACGCGGATCCTCTTAACTCTCATGTAGCTTCCCTTTAATGAAAAAAAAAAGGAAGAAACGTTGCTGTGCACGAAGATTTTCATATCATGTTGCAGTGTATGCTCATCCATCATCCTAATTTCACTTCTCTTGTGTCACACTTTGCTTATACGTAATGTTTTTTGTTTTTTCTTTTTCTTTTCTTTTCTTTTCTTAACTATTCAACGGCGTTAGCACTTTTTATTCTCTGTACTTCATTTCTTTTGCTGTCTAGTTTCAAGGTGGTTCTCGGGAGTTCGTAAAGTAAGCACTCTCTTATTTGGTTCTCAGAAAGTTTCGTATTTCCTACCCTTGAAGTTTCCTCACGTCACTGATCTCTCCGTTTTGTTCTTTTAGATTTTAACGTTTTCTCTTCCTTCTTCTTTTTTCTTCTTTTGCTTTCACTCGCATGCTGTGGCCACATTTCCCTACGATGTTGGGAGAGTGGAATAGGTGAGGTTTAATATGTTCAAGTTAATGACCCTGCTCAGAAAAGGAAAAGACGAAGTGCTCTACACGCAAGACCATGTTCTGTGCACCACAACACTGGCTATATGTCATCGACACTTACCATGCCACTGTTAAATACCTAATAAGAATTCACCCCTTATGCAACAGTACAATGCCGAGAATCCAGCAGTGTTGCTTGAGTAACGGTGCACGTAATATCCTTGCCTTGAGAAAACAGGCGAGCACGTCAGTTTCTGACACATCTACGAAACTTCCACAATTTCGGAGGCACCGAGCTGACACAACTTCGTGTAGCAACAGTAACTCAAACTTTCACGGCTGTTCAAGGCGCCGGTAAATTGCGCGAGTTGGATCATGCTCTAGCGCTAACTATGCTTGCTAAGAAGTGCTTATGGGGCCGCTTGCCAAGAATTTATGAAAGAATAAAGAGAGATTAAGAAAGTTAATCTGGTGGGCTTCTCTGAAGTAAATTGCGCGTTTCGTCAATGCCAAAGGCGTTCTTCTGTTGACCACGTGCAGTGGATTCTATAACTCCCATGTAGGGGGGCTGCTTGGCGAAGAGTGCTGAAGCTACCTTTGGGCGCGGGTTAAGGTATATTATGAAGTAAAAAAAAAATTCTGGGATCACTCGATTTTCTATGTGGGTAGCTGCAGCACTAAGTGATTGTGACTCGAGAATGAATATAAAACAATCTGGACAACCTTGTTTAAGAAATTTTTTTCAGTGTCTGTTTTACAGCGCAGTTGTTTATGACGAGCATTGGTCCGTCACGAGTGAACAGGATTGATCATCATCATGAACCGGCACGCGCTCTCATCGTCCTCCTCTTCGGCTTCTGCTTCGCTACCGGAACACGTGCGCCGATTTGTCCGGCCTGGGACGCAATAACTTTGATGAGCCAGAGAACGAGTACAGAGAGAGAGAGAGAGAGAGCGAAAGAAAGAAGGAAATGAAGAAATAGAAAGAGAAACAGAAACTTCTTGGCGAAAAACATTTCTTTAAAATATAATAATAATATCTGGGGTTTAACGTCCCAAAACCAAGATATGATTATGAGAGACGCCGTAGTGGAGGGCTCCGGAAATTTCGACCATCTGGTGTTCTTTAACGTGCACCTAAATATAAGTACACGGGCCTCTACCATTTCGCCTCCATCGAAATGCGACCGCCGCGGCCGGGATCGAACCCGCGACCTTCGGGTCAGCAGCCGAGCACCGTAACCGCTATACCACCGCGGCGGACGAAAAACATTTCTTGGCGAGGCAGCATTCCAACCCACGTACCCACGATTCGAAGGCGAGCGGTTTAACCACTCGGCTATCCAGACACGCTAGCCGAGCATAGCATAGTCTTGTATGTTATAGTATAGTAATGGGGTGAGGGGGAAAGGGAAGTGAGGGTGATGAGGAGAGATGAGAAGATGAGGAGGAGGGAAAGGAGAAGGGGAGAGAGTGAAGCATAACTTGTAAAGACAGAGAAAGAGAGAAATAGAGAGATAGAAAGGCAGAGAGAAAAAGGAAGAGGGACAATCAAAGTAAGAGAAGCACAGAAATGGAGAGAGAGGAAAAAAGATAGAAAGAAAGAGGAAGGAAGCGAAAAATAGAGAGAGCGAGGGAAACAAAAAAAATAAATAAATAATTAGGTCAACAAACAGAGAACAAAGATACATAGAAAAAACAGAGAGAAGGTAGAAAAATAAAGAAAGAGCGGAAGTGGGGAAGAGAAATCTAAAGGGAAACGAACAAGGCCGCCCAGCTGCGCTGTTCCTTCAGGCACGGCGTCACTAGTGCGAAGCAGCCTAAACCATTTTTTTAAGGACAGACAGCACATATATACATTTTCAGAGCTTACAGGACAGTCCGCTGCGATGGTATAGTGGTTACGGTGCTCGGCCGCTGACGCGAACGTCGCTGGTTCAGCCCCGGTCGCATTTCGAATGAGGCGAAATGCTAGGGGCTGTGTGCTGTGCGAAGTCAGTGCACGTGAAAGAACACCAGATGGTCGAAATTTCCGGAGCCCTCTACTAAGTCGTGCCTCATAATCACATCGTTGTTTTGGCGCGTTGAAAAACAGAAATAATGTCATTATTGACAGAACAGCCCATGACAACCACAGCATAAAATCAATTCACGTGTCGTCTTGAGACGAGTAGATTATCTATATGCACACGCTATCTACTATGGCAAGTGTCAGAAAATCCAATCATAAGACAAACCATGACTCCAGCTCTCCAGTCACGCTGTATAGAGGCCTGCATTGTTTACGGAGGCCCTGTGTTGCAATCTCGCCCGTAATTAGTCTTGGAGACTGCTGCGTGCGGACATTGTTTCTTGTCCCCAAGTAATCCGTGGATTCGCGGTACCGCTATCTCTTTCACTATGTGTTTGTGCAGTGTTTGTGCAATGCTAGCAGCAGCCATTGACCTTTGTGCCAGAAGCGAAGCCTCGGCGCCTGCCGAGGCGACCTAAGCGGACATGACGTGAGAGATTTGCGTAATTGGAGGACTGCGCGTTCGTTAAGCTGGAACGTCAGTGATTGTATTGGGCACGTTGTGTATAGGTTAAGTGTTCGTATGTTTCGATGGCGTGGAATATGTTTTTTTTTATGTCCGCTCTCTTATACGGCAAGTGGATCCTGAACTGGCATCTACACGAACTATGTCATTGTCTTGCTGTGTTTTCAAGCGGAGCTTGTTATTAGTTACATATTTCGGTGGCGGCAGCGGCGTTGTGCGCGAAACCCTTGGCGCCAACGGGTGTACAGAACTGCGGCTATCTAAGGTGCGCTGGCCACGCGCGTATTTGCATGCGCCATTTTCCAATAACTGTGACTCTCTCGGTCGTGGTCATGTCAGCGACCAGTCGTGATATGCAAATCTGATCTCTTATCTAGGTCAATTGTCATTTCAGATTGCCACATTTCATTGTTGCCTATATACGAACGCATGACCGTCGTCGTGGTTGCCTGTGTAGCAACTGAAGTGTTGCGGTGCTAAGCACTTGCATGGAGGTCCAATTTCCGGCATGGAGGAAGGAGAAAGTTAGGAGGAAGCAGTGTGCGCCCGTACACGTCAAGCTTCGCTTGTCCCCATATTCCCTTGTTGGAAGGCCTACTGAATGTTTTGAGGAATGCGTTGTTTTTACAAATGAAGGTTGAAGGTGTAAGGGACCTCGTCTAGATAGGTTTTCGCGAAGAGTTACAACGACACATCTGTGAGTGCACCTTTCAAATGTGAGTCACGTACGCGTTAACTATGCTTGCAGAGTGACGATGGCATTGTTACTTAGTTTTATTGCGAGGACCGTCGAAATTGAACAGTTTACAAATGCAAGTATCGCTTAATAGAGATGCAAAGTTTTCTGATTATGAAAGTTCTCTCGCCATCGCTGAGTGACCCTAATCTCAGCATCCCACGTCGATCCTAGTCTCAGGATCATAAGAATAGCAAAGGCGCGCCGGAAATTTGTCGGCTTCGATACATTATAATTTTTTCCTTGCAATATAGTTACTTTGGCGCAAGAAGCACTAGTGCGTTGCTTTGATAGGGATAACGAAGAAAATCCCTTTATCCGGGCGTTACCTTCGGTACTCACGCCATAGACAAAAAAACTTTAAAGAACTTTAGATGAAAAGTCAACAAAACTGGCTGTACAACATTTCGTTCATTTTACACATCACCTGCATCTTTAGAATCGACGCACCATTTTAAGACGACGACGTCGTGACATCCATGTTCTTCGCCGTAAGATCAAGCAAGCCTAAACAAACGGGTGTTAACGCTTCTAATTTTCACTCTATAGTTCAGTGAGCAATTACCCATAGTGCATTGTTTTAAGGCGCCCTTCTGCGTCACAGAAGGCCTGTTATAAGCCCCTTTTCTGAAGAATGGTAATATATTCCTGCTCTATCTTATGTGTCTATGCGCCTCTTTCTTGTGTCTTATATGAAATTTGTTTTCCGTACAGGTAACCGTGGGTTACATATGTACAAATTTACTCTCTCACTCTTTCACTTTCTTCTTTTCTCTCTTTTTTAAAAGCGAAGCTGATTAGCAAATCTTTCCCTGTGAGTCGATCCAGAACACTATCATCATCGTAAACGGGTATGTGCTACAGAAATTAGGTAAATCCCACTACTCACCACTGGTTCAAGCAAAAAGAAGGCAACAGTTAGCCCAACAAATGGCCGCGAAGCGACGGCGGTGAGCCGAAGACACCACGAGTACGCACAACGAGAGTATACAAGGGAACGGGAAAGGCGACGGCGGCTGCGAGAAGACCACAAAGCGGTGGAATGTCTACGCCAGCGACGACGTGCCCGTAGATCTATGAGAGGTGCGAACTCGGTTTCAGCGCGAGTTTCTGTCTCTGTAGTTTGGACAACCGTGTCGTGTCTGTGACTGTCTGTGGTCTACCTCTAACCTCTCTGCGTTGAGAATCAACGTAGAAAGAACCTAGCATCACCTAGTTAAAGACTAGCTACGACTTAGAAGCAACCTAGAAACAACCTGCATCACCTAGCTAAGGCCTAGAAACAACCTAGAAGCAACTAGATTAGTCTTCTGAATCACCCAGTATCGCTGTTTCAAGCCTTGCGCGGCTTAGTGAAAGCTTCGCCCATTGTTTTTTCCCTCTCTCACCCCATTCCTCCCTAATTCCTCATTTCGTGACGGCCAACGTTAGACAACCCGTAATGACGCAGTGGACTGCCAGAATGAATCATGCGTAAATAAACCTCGTAATTTCAATCACAACAGTGGCCGATTTATTTGGTTTATTGGGCCACTGCATGGTGCATTCAGCTTCCTCACGAACCCCGCTTAATGGGCACCTACAATGTCTCAACTGTGTATTGAGATAGCCAGCGAGACCACCAGCTTTATAATGTGACGTAGCTTTTTCATCTGCGTCTCAACTGTGTATTGAGACAGCCAGCGAGATCGCCAATTGTACAATGTGAAGTAGCTTTTTCATCTGCGTGTATTTAATAAACATCTACAACAGCACCAAGAGTGGGACCTCTCAAAACCACTGCAAATGTACAACTCGAAGCACTGGTTATGAAGAAAACATCCTCACTGCTCAGGAAATTGATACTAGGTACGCAGCCTTTTTCAGACTGCAGGACGTAGTTAACAATGGAATAATCTGATGCCTTTATTTGTACACCTGGCTGTGAACTCCAGAAAGGGCAGCTGTTGCTTTCATGTCGGTTGACACTTGTGACGCGCTGTTTGAACATGAATGAAGACGCACAAAAAACCCACGTTGTACGCAACACGAGCGTCGCAAGTGTCAACTATGCACAACGAACTAGCCCCTATTCTGGTCCTGAAACTCGCCAAGATCGCTAATATAAAGAGGTTTTCTCGGAATTCCACGAGACCGTACTGGAAGCTTTCCAACCGATCAGAAAATGACAGCGTATAAAAACAACCTACATGTCATTTCGGCAAGAGCAATACTTCGGCTTAATATGCAATAATCTACCACTGAACACGCGTCATTCTTCTGCAGAACCCCTTACGCAAACTTAATACTCTGCCAACTGAGATGAATCTACTTGATGAGCTGTTCCTTTCATCACCGCAAATGCGTCGTGTAGAAAAATGTACGTGGAAAGGTTACTGACCCTGTTTTCTTACTTTCTGTAGGACCTCTGGCCAAAAAGAATGGCGCGTTACGTCAGCGCAATCGAGTCGTTGACGAAGCAAATGACCCCATTTTTGCTATATAATCAGCGGGATATGTTAGAACATTGTTGACACGTTGCGTAAGGACTACAGCTGCGTAAGGTAACATCGGATCACGGCCATAGAGCATATAAAAAGGTGCATAACCGGCGGTGTCACGATGTGATGAATTGTAGGCGAAGGTCACGTGAGGTAGCGCCAGGCCCCAGTCATGGTGGTCAGAGGAAACATACATTGCGAGCATGTCCTTTAGGGTGCGATTTAGGCGCTTGGTGAGGCCATTTGTTTGAGGATGGTAGGATGTGGTAGGAAGTGGTCGCGCTGCGCTGCGTTAAGGAAGAGCGCAAAAGATCATCGATTACTCGTGACAAAAATGCACGGCCGCGATCCGTGAGGAATTGGCGAGGAGCGCCATGATGTAGGATGACATTGTGGAGAAAAAAGTCGGCAACGTCAGTAGCAGTGCTGGTGAGGAGCGCTCGAGTGATGGCATACTTGGTCGCATGGTCTATAGCAACGGCGACCCACTTGTTGCCGAAGTTTGACTCAGGAGAGGGACCGAGGAGGTCTACAGCAACACGGAAGAAAGGTTCGGTAGGGACGGAGATCGGTTGAAGAAGTCCAGCAGGGGGTGAGGCAGGTCGCTTCCGACGTTGGCATTTATCGCAGGAGAACACGCAACGTTGAACGGACCGGGTAAGACCGCGTCGAAAGAAGCGGCGCCGAACACGGTCTTACGTGCGAGATACGCCCAGGTGGCCAGCAGTTGGTTCGTCGTGAAGCTCATGCAGCACCGTTGAACGCAGATGTTCAGGCATGACGAGAAGGAGCTCAGGGCCATCTGGTTGGACGCGATTACCCTAATTCGTAACAATTTGCCTATTTCTAGGAAAATGGATATCTTTTTCCCTCTCTGCTTTCTTCGCTTCGTTGTTTGGTGACTTCCTGCGGCTGTTTCTTAATATAGATTCTCTGGTGTCTTCACTGAAATGCCAACCAATCCTCTTAATCGGCGTCATTCATCAACGATAAATACAACTTCCCGAATCGGGAAGCATCCATTAAAGGTATTGCAATTCTTCAAACTTCCTATATTTGGGAAACTGCCCAAACAGGCAGTACTCATGGAGAAGTGATTCGTTTTTGAAAACTTTCGTGGGAATGAAACCGTCGGCTACCGGTACCATTGAAGGCAACAGCGGGCTTCACGGACCTGCCCCGAATACCGTCAGTGCCTCCACGGGGAAGTTCATTGCGACCCACATTATCCAAATTATACTCTTCGGAGCAGCCTTGCATTAATGAAGAACAGCTCCGAATGCGCTATAGCTCGCGATGTGCGCATTATCCAGCTCGACATCCGAGTCCGGACGCGGGCTTTGTTAATCAGACCTCACGTGAAAATGTGCCGTTTCCCTATTATAGCCACAAACCAACAAGGACTGTACCGGAATGTTTGTAGTGGGCTCCTCCCCTTCATTCTCACCCACACAGCCGACCGGCGCGACGTTGTTTACGTGAAACGGGCAACCCATTCCTTTTGCGAGAGCAGCGGCGTGGCCTTGTTTCAAACCCCAACTTCGACGACGAAGCGTCCGCGCCAGCTGACTCAGGATTGTTCCGCGTTACGCTGCAGGATACTGGAGCTAACGTGGTCTCCGAGCGAGGGCGCCATGCAGCTCACGCGTAGCGTTGGCTTTGAGCTTACGACGCTGATTTAAATTTCATGAGTCGGCTGAACTGCGTTAAATGACGCTGAAGTGGGCATCATGAAGCTTAGGAAATTATCGATAGTCTAGTCGGTGCGCCATGCTGGACGTGGAAGAGCGGGTCGGATGGTGCGGAGGGTCATTGAACCTCTTGTGTGAAAGTGATCGCTTTATGCTTGAACGAGCTATGACATCGTTGCTTGGTCGAAGGTATATACCGAACCTGGAGACAGTGGAACAATACGTAAGGTGCAGAAAGGCTCCGAGGGGGGGGGGGGGGTCAATACAGCAAAGTAGAAATTTGGGCGAGTTGGTAGAGCTTCATCACAAAACAGCGCACACACACACGAAGACGAAAAAAGAAAACCGTGTCGTCGGTTTCTTTCTTTTACGTCTTCGTGTGTGTGCGCTGTTTTGTGACCGAGGGGTCAATACAATCGACTGAAGAGAAAATGAGAAAATAAAGATGCATGGCTTTCACCTTCGATACGTCATAGGCGAATGCAAAAGGCATCATGTGGTTTACTTGAATTCGCATGGGTTTGGTACAGTAAACATGAATCAGAAGACGAAAGCAAAGCAAAAGAACACCGATTAATGACTCTTGATTCAGTTTGCCAGCCTCATCCGCCATTGAAAGCTCGGCGCTTGGTGAGGGTATCTCACCAAGCGGCGAGCACAATGAAAAGCTAGTCCATTTAGTCTAAAATTTAAACACCAGAAACAGTGTGCGACGTGCATGGTGTAGCCTTCTCGCCGAGAATTACTTCAACTGTACGCTACATGTACACCATACAAAAGCGAGAAAGACAACAAGAATGAAGCACGGCTTTCAAAGATGTTGTTTTAACGCGATAGTGTAAAAGAGCTCGTTTCGCAGAAATTTCGGTGTCGGCGTCGTTGGTTGTGAGCGAAAAATCATCATCTTGTCCGTGACTGAAAAATCGAGAAAGGTGCAAATAAAATAGTAAAAATTTTCGAGTCCGAGTGAGGATCGAACCCAGGCCGTCTGCGTGGCAAGCAGGTGTTCTACCACAGAGTCACAATATTTCTTGAAACTTCCTTGGACAAAAACACACTATACGAATCTCATGTAGTGGAAGGAGTCTCCTTAACGCATGTAGTTTTGTGGGGCAGAAGCGTAGAATCGCGCCAGGCGTCAAAACATGTGAATTACGCAAGGAGTGGGTGATTTGAAGGGCCGCGCTTTACAAAGCGCTGAGATAAATTTAATCATCATCAGCAGCAGAAGCACCAACAAAGTGAACAGCTGCGTAGGTTCGCGTGTTGGCTTAAGGACGCGTAGTGGGCCCTTCATTGATTCGCAAAAGGAATAATTGTGGCATAGTGGGCATTTAACAGCTGTAGTTGCAGTAGGCATTCAAGGATACTTTGAAACGGCCAATGTTACGTATGCAGTCATTCGTTTCCTGACGGCACGGTTGAGGCGTGCGCCGAGAACCAAAGCTAGGCTAGCAATTGAGAAGGCGATGCTCCCGAGGCCCGATTACGCTATCGCGTTCTGCTCTTGAAGGCGAAGCTCAAGCGTCCTCCAAGTTTTTTTCTACTGTAGTTTTGCTTATGAAAATAACAAAAGATACCGGACTGAAGAAACTGTCCAATTCGGCGCAGTAGATCGCGTCCTTCATATTCTTTTTTTGCGATAAGTTTTTTTTCTCTTGACATAGGAAAACTCTCGTTCCAATTTCACGTTTCAGTGAAATATCGCGAACATGCTACAAGCTCCTTTTGCGTTCGATACCGCTCTCAAAGCTGGAGTCCTCGTCGATATGTTTGCACGCAGATTGTACAAGTGGCATAGAGAACAGCTAAGTTAGCTGATTATTCTGGGATACAGTTGACCTAGTAGAATCGATTCGTTGATGGTCCTGCGCTATTTTAGATACGCTCCAATTGTTCTGCTAGAGGAGCCCCACCCGCGGTGATCCTCCTACTGCTGTGTTTCATTAAATTTATTCGTTCTCTCCCTTGCTTTTGCATCGGCATACATCGACCAAATATTTTATATTTTTATGTGTTTACACGGATGGCAGACAGTTTTCGTCGACGGCTATATCAGGTCCCCATAAGGCCAACACGATATGTATGCTACCATTCTTGACGCTGTCCAATTCTCCAGCCGCACGCGTAACGCGTGTTTCAAAAGGTCTTGCTCGTCAGAATATGTCTCGCGGTTCTCTTCCCACCCTGAAAGTGTACTCTTTCAGTGCAGTGCTTGTCCAGAAAGGCATCCTGCGTACGTTCGTTGCAAAACTGCAATTCGCCAGTGCGCTGTGTCCACGGAGCTGTTGTGATGACTTCGTGGGAGGTTGTGGCTAAAGCAAACATTGCCGTCCCGGGCTAAATTGAAGCGACGAGCTCTGAGAGTTTTTTTTTTTTTTTTAGCCGACGGGGCGTCCAATTCAGTCGATTCAATATCTCATCTTCCTGTTCCATCCTCTCCGTCTTAGCAAGATAGCCAACCGGCAGCCTTTTCTTTCTCGTTAAACTTTCTAGACCTTCCCCCGCATATTCCCTTCCTTTCTTTCTCTCTCTGTCACTTTTACTCTCTTTTATTCAGTAGCTTCTGTATTAAAACAGTTCCATGCCGTGAAACCGACGGACAGCGAAGCTGCAAGCGCGCGAGTGTATGTGATTGGCTAGCGAGATCACGTGGTGTCGTACATCCGCCGCTAGATTTAAAATAAGCGCGCTTGCACATTTAGAGCATAATCATCATCACAATTTATTTATTGACTTCTCCCTCGTCTCTCTCTCTCTGGCCCCGTGACTTGCGTGACGCCTCCTCCTGCTACTACTACTACTACTACTACTACTACTACTACTAGTACTACTACCACCACTACTAACTCTGCTACTACTACCACCACCACCACCACTACTACTACTACTACTACTACTACTACTACTACTACTACTACTACTACTACTACTACTACTACTACTACGACCCCGACGACAGCACAAGGTAGACTAAGGCAGCTGTAAAAGAAAGAACTATATACGGTAAAATTTCCCTAAATTTCGTGTCATTTCTAGCGTTGTTTATACTCAAGTTATGTGCCAACCAGCTTGCAAAAGCGAATTTCTGCAACTAACTTCGAGTACGCCGTTGAGTGTCCTGCAAGCTCGAAGCCCTGGAACATGCAACAACGAGCATGGTGCAACGACTGCGCGAAGCTTTGTTCCCCCCTTCACGAAACATGTCTCACATGACGCCAACGGGCGCGAGCAAACAGTGAGCCAAGAGACTTAATCTCCACGTATTGACTTCGAGGACGTAGAGCCACATTGCACGAAAGTTCGCGCTTGAGGTACTTCACGGCACGCGCGTCACCGATGGCGCAAACCGACGCCCCTTTATTCCACTCAGTCGCGCACGCCACTCTCCGCATCATCGTGTGCTTGCCACGGCAACATCCATCTTTTCTCGTCCAAACGTCGCCTGCCGACATGTATCTTGCTTTCTATTAATTAATCGATCACACCCGGGAGACCTAGCTTCCATCACTTCTTCATCGGAACCTGCTTGTATACAGGCAGGCGAAATCTTTCACTACGGAATATTGTCTGTTTTTGCGTACGAATATGGGGTATCAATCGTTACCTATATAGTTCTGTTTCCGTACAATCCTGCGCAATGCGAGTTAGTTCCGTGTGTTGCCTTTTTACAAGCTTAGCTGCTGGCAGAATATGCAGAGAGCGTCCTAAGCTGCATGGCTGCTGCTGCGGGAGTTGTACTGAAAAAGATTTGCGCCCCAGCTCTTGCGCCCAGAGGCCTGGAGCAGGCATTCGTTCTATTTCCACATTCTGGAATTTTAGTATCATGATCACTCGTCATTAACTCAACCCTTATAGACCATTCCACATGTCACTGCCATAATTTTGTGGTATAAATACCTTGTAAGCTTCCATATAGTCCGTGTTTTTAGGCCACTTTACAGCCATACTACACCCTATCAATGTAAATTATTTGTCACCGTTAGCACCACATTATCAGGTATGGCGCTATTTGGCCATGCATGGCCCTTGTGCCATTAAAGACTACGTGTGATCAGGCTGCATGGGCCCCAAAAAGCCCGGTAGTGGACGCGACTTGCTTGCCCATTTCTTATCATGAGGCGAGTGCTCTGTGCGAGCATGTCTCCGAGTTGTTTTTCGATGACATCAACAACTGGTGGAATGAGAGGTTTTACTATGTGAGTGCGGACTTCAGCGGTAACGTTGTTGTTCCTGATAACATTAGGCTTGTCTAAGTGATGCCAGGACGACCACAAGAACAAAAAAAAAAATTCGGCAGATCCCACGCATTGTGGAAATCGGTTTTATGCGAAACAGTCAGCGAGTACTTCTACGCTGTATTTTATGGCTTTGAGCCAAGCGTTACGACGTGGATCGACGAGTTTTTGTAAGTGTGGTAGCTGTGCGCACAACGTGGGCTTACCAGGCACGTCGACAACACTGGCGTTTAGTGGGTAACTTATGGTGCGACGTAACGTCAGCCCTCACGTTAGAGTACATACGTCAGTATTATCGAAACTAAGTGCACTTCATGGTGCAATCATGTGAATATCACACGTAACTTTCGTTAATGTATTCCACCAGGGTTGAGCAATGCTTCAATATAACTTGCTGAATCATAGGAATAAAAATCTAATGTTTATTAGGCTGCTATAAAAGCGGAGCCAACACTGGAACCACAGACGTTAATCTGATATGATGCCTGTATCGTAGGAGTACATATGTAGTGTTTATTGCTTTCTTGTAAAATTAGATAGCCAGCACCACAAACGCAATTGACGTTGCACCGACATTACGCCTGCATAGGCTGCTTTTCCAAACCAGTTTATAGAGCTGGCGTGGATCTGTGGTAGATTACCTGATTGCCACGCACGATGCTCGGGTTCGATTCCTGCTAGGATCCTAATTCTTATACTTTCGATTCGTTGTGTCAACGCTGCCTATGTCGGTTTTTTTAACGCTCTCGTATTTAAATCACCAATGTCTCTTCTCGCCGTTCCTGGGTAGATATAAACTGTCAATCACCTGTGGCGCATACCCGTACACCGCGGCCCGTGGTGAGCGGGTATGTGCCACACGTGTCTGGAGGAAAGGGTTTGACGACGTACGCGACCGGATTTTCACGTTATTCATGTCATGACCCCACAGTCACATTCGTCATGTCCCCTTACCCTCCCATGCCAATTTTTCTCTACAACAAGCTAAGGAGGCGATCATGAGAGCACCCAGACGTAGGCGGCTAGATAGATAGATAGATAGATAGATAGAATAGATAGATAGATAGATAGATAGATAGATAGATAGATAGATAGATAGATAGATAGATAGATAGATAGATAGATAGATAGATAGATAGATAGATAGATAGATAGATAGAAATGCTCAATGTGCCAAAGGTTCGCTAAGAAATGCTTCGCATTTAAAATTTACACTCAAACTCAGATAGGTCGATGTTCGATGCTATGTTTGGCCTCCATGAAACATTGTGATGCGAACTAATGTCGTCGAATGGAAATCATCTCAACAGTTGTGTTGAGAATCAAGAGCATTCCATAACATTTCCACTCTTTGCAAAAGTGTCATATTTATATTAATGCAGACGTGGGAGTACGCTTGATCATTTTCGGCTTTGAGGATGTCTGCAACGTCATCTTCTACGACCTTTTGCTGCTGCCGCCCTCTTCGTCGCGGACGCGTTGCATTGCTATTTCGAGCGTGCCAACTTCGGTTCGTAACAGCGAAGTATGTCCTATTCGTCACTGGTACAAAATCATAGCGCATGAATTCACTGTGTCCAAAGTGTCACTGTATGCAGCGCGTCGGTGTACCTTATATCCGGCGCGGAGCATTCCAGTGCTAGCGCAGTTTCTCGCCCCGAGTAGTTTAAGCTTCAGAAAACAACTTGCACGAGGTGTGATCTCAGAGACACGCGCGCTTTCTCTTATGGCTCATAGAAATAACATTGCGCCATATAAGCGAGGTTCATGGTTACCTTCAACTAAAAATTTACGAAGCGCCTATAGGGGAGCTTTAAACTTTTGAACGCTCCAAGATAATGCCTACCGGCAGCAGCGTTCTCGTTTACCTTAGGCTTTGTGTACTGAGCAGAATGATCTGTCGTACTCTGGCAGACTCTGGTTTACATTTGCATTAGAAAGTGTATCGTGACGAGAGATACTGTTACGCAGTAGCCAAAAGTTTGTAATCCCGCTGTTTAGGTACAGTGCACTGAGTTAGTTCGCTGTACGCTGTAGGATAAAGAATGGTTGGTTGATCCCTCCATCATAGGAATCGGTATAACACGAAAGTGAAACGTGTCACAGAAGTAGTTTATTATTTATAGTGCATTGGTATATGAGAGCTTGTACAATGTCTACTGTTGTTTGGCAGATATAGCACCGGTTGATGCGGACGCATCTCACTCACGTTGACGCCTAGTGGCACATGTCCGTAACGACGACAAACGCCCACGATCCTGATTTAACCCTTGTGGTAGCCGAAGTTCTTAACGTACACGTGGACTCCGCATATGGTGAATCCCGCGCAAAGATGGCATCAACAAGCACACAATAAACACTAATGCCCGGTATGCATTCCTTCAAAGCGTCGCGAAATGCGAAGAGAAACGCTACGCGCGTCGTGTCTTCCCTCTAGCCTGCACGTTACTTCTCACAGGGCGCGCAGGGAACGCGGAGCGACAGCCAGGCTATAGACAGGCGAGCGTCGGAGAGCTATTTGTCGATATGGATGAGCGAGGTTTGCGCTAAAACCGCCACCAAACGGTGCGTTAAAGCGTTGACGAAATTAAACTTGTATTGGAAACGCGCCGAATGGGACGGTCGTTGCAACAGCGCGTTTTTTTTTTTCGAGCCTTGTGGCACACATGTCACAGCCCCGTTATAAAGGGGACGCTCATAGCATTCATCCATTCATGATCACTGCCAGACGCAAGTGTGAAAGAAAAAAGGCGCGTTCATGCCGCCTCCGTAAAGTGTTTGGCGGTAGCTCAGTGGGCTAAACGCCCGCCAGCCATCGTCGCGGACCGAGATGTCATGGGTTCGATTCCCGTTATCGGACCTTTTTCTTATAGTTTTTTTCTTTGCCATCTGATGGCATTCATTTTGCTGACCTACTTCCGTGACGGAAATACGTCATGAAAGTCTTGGTGGACCCCGGCATAAAACACTTTCGTGTTAAAAAAAAATTAGCAGCCGTGTTAGGAATTGTTACGAGCCACCGAAGCATGTTTAGAAATGAAGGTTTTGTATAGGAACGGCACGGTTATGGAAGCTTGTATGAACTATCCAGGCAACAAAAAAGAAAAAAAAAGAAAAACAACATGCATCGTATTTAAAGCAGCTTGTCATCAAGGGTTTTCTTTAAATTTGTCTTCCATCCGGCAATTCGCCGAACATCGATTAAGGCACTGCCGTGGGTCATCTTCTCTCGCGACGTGTCGTTATCCTGACGCCTGGCCATATTTCTTCAAGTTAAAAATATTTTGTAATATGAAAGCGTAATAAGGAGAGTGGCAGGCTCAATTTACTTGCTACGCCCATGGCAACGTTTTGAAATTTTCACAGTTCTTTTTATCTGCGTGCAATGTTGCTTTATTCGAAGAACTGAGGCCGTTCAACTACGGGCTCCTGCAACTCATGGTTGCCGCAACTGTTCACGGTAAGATGACAAATCTATTACATTTTTGCCACAGGCGTCTGTGGCAATACTTTGCAGCTATCTTACTGCGTGTCACATTTTTTGTTCTTCTTACATAAAAAAATTCGGCAGAAACCACGTACCGTGGGAATCGATGTTATGCGAAGCATGCGCGGGATGGTGACTGTTTCGTAATTTTTCACATTGAGCGAAACGTTACGGAATGACGCTCGAGAAATAGAAAGTGGTATACGCACACTCATATGTTGAAGAGTCCCAAATGTATTATATAACCAATTGTTTACAGCTGCGTAACAATGCCAACAGCGACATGGGTGTTACGAACACCAGACGCGGTAAGCTGATATGTAGTACTTATATTATTTAATACTGGATAGCACGAATCCGAGCAGGACAAAGAAGGAACACATATGCACAAGACAGGCGTTGCTCGCAACTAAGCTTCATTCAGGAAAGTTTCCCTAGATATATACACAGCCGAGCGGAACGCGCAGGCGCACTGCACGTACGTTACAGTCACAGTTACAGTTGTTATGCTTATACTTGTCCATTATGACGGAGAGCGCACGCACGTTTCACGAACCCATGTGTATGTGTAGAAGGGGTTCTTGACAGTTCTTGAACAAGGTCATCATCACCGTGACCAGTGAGCATCAGCAGCTGGACCAGACTTGTTAATCGGATCCGTTCGTGATCCCGGCTATGAGGAATCTAAGCGTAGTGAAGGGCGAGGTATAGTGTAGCTGGTGGGAATCCTGGATGCATCTTACGATGAAATGATCTATGATGCCTGCTGTGGTGGATGTGGCAGCGACGTCTTTTGATGCCCTCTCCAGATCCGAGCTGTCTTTCACGCAGTATAAGGACCAAGCATTGTTGGGTCTTGATAAATCAATGTTGAAGTCACCGGTAATGATGAGATGCCCGGTTCTCTCAGCAGATTCATTGTAGCAAACGTTCACTTCTGTCTTTGCGTAATCCACGTGGTCCACGTTGCGGACCACGTGAACGAGTGGATGGTAGTTGAGCGTCATCGCGGGGTGTTCTGTCTTCAGCTTCCTCACTTTCCTTGCGTCCGCCGCGGTGGTGTAGCGGTTAAGGTGCTCGGCTGCTGACCCGAAGGTCGCGGGTTCGATCCCGGACGCGGCGGTCGCATTTCGGTGGAGGCAAAATGCTAGATGCCCGTCTTCTGTGCAATCTTGGTACACGTTAAACAATACCCGATGGTCAAAATTTCCGGAGCCCTTCGCTACGGCGTCACTGATAATCATATCGTGGTTTTGGGACAAGGAACCCCAACAATTATTATCACTTTCCTTGCGTGTCAATGTCTGTGTTCGCGGTTACTGTATTGGTTGAGACTCTGTATCACCAGTGGCACATACCCGCATATCATTAACTCTGGCTTACGGGTATGTGCCACTCGCGACTGAGAGAAAGGGTTTCATGACGTAGGCGACAGGTATTTTGCGTTATTCATGTCTCGACCACTGAATCGTGTTCGTCATACACTGATCCCCTGCTATGCCAAGTTTGGTACATTACAAGTTATGGAGATGACCAGGAGAGTGCCCAGACGTAGGCGGCTAGATAGATAGATACGTAGACAGAAACGGCCAAAGTGCCTGAGGTTCGCTAAGAAATGCTTCGCATTTAAAACAGATCCTGATTACACAGGCCTTCTAAGTACATTTGATCTGTGCCTATGCGGGTGTCGGTTTTAGTGCTGGTGATAACGAATTGCATTGGTCGCGTGGCGCGTACCTTCATCAGTGTTGATCTCTTTTGTGTGCGCTTATGGATCTCGCCGTGTGATCGTGTTATCAACCCATGATGCGAAAGGCTACCGTAATTGGCGAATGTTTTTTGCTGTACTAGGCTAAACCATATCGGCACACACTTACTAAGTAGCTGAAAGCAATGAGTGTGCGCTTTCGGGTGTTTCTTGAACGGGACCTGGTAACCTGTTGCTTAGAAAACATCTCCGTGCTCATCGTTTTTCTGAGCGATGTCAAGAAGGCCAAGACAAAGGTCTAATAAAATAAGGGGCACACTTGAGGAACTTCGTGTTGTTTTCTAATCGTAACTGGGCAGTCAGGGGGAGCTTGCAGGTACGCAGCTACAACACATGAAGTATCCTTTCGTAAGTATTAACCCTTTGCGACACGGCGTCCTCGTTTGGGGACGCGAACTTCGGAAGCGCGTCCGACTCTCCGTGTTTCTTCAAATGGCCTGAAACTCAGTGTGCACATTCGTGCACGCTTCTTGATTGGACAACTAGCGGTCATTTTACTTCGTTGTCCTGCGTATTGCTGCAGATGATCACTTTGCTGGAGACACTACCATGTTAGACGATCGTTCGACGTGCCGCGTTCCAGGACCAACGTCAAGAGTATTTTTTTCTCCGCTCGAAACGAATACAACCAAAAAAGCAAGTGTGCATGCTTTTCGGGCCTAATAGTTGATTCTTTTTATGCAACTATTGAAGCTGACTGATAGCAGAATAATTAGATAATTAGTTACACGCTAAATAACATTAATTACTGAAACTCGCACAACACAACACATTCATTCGTTTTCTTTCTTGGAATCCAATAGTGAGCGTCTTGAAATCATGCCATGCGAATTTGACGCATTTGCAGACAGTGCATCATAATGCGTGTCTGAAGGGGTTAAAGTACCCTCGTAACCTTCTTTTATAATTGAACCCAAGACAGCAAAAAAAAAAAAAAAGAATAAATTGATTCCACGAACCTTCCCATAAATAATGTTGTTATACATAACCGTGACTCAGGCCCCATCAACAAGGCCGCATGCGCAGCAACTTTATGATGCAACGTTTCGTAGGTCGATTGAGAGAATATAACGCAATTTTACACCGTAATCGTGCGATGGAATGCCCTGCATGGTGAAGCAGTGTAATGGGAACGTCATTTCTTTTTACCTGCGGTCTCGTAGTGCCATCGTGACCATTTTAATGCGCACAAACTAAACACAAGGTGGCATGTCGCCCTGTCTCGCACCGCGCATGTGCAAATGGGATGCAGCAAGCACGCGATGCATGATTAATTGTGGATTACGGTGGCGTCCCTTGCGGTCATTTCTCTTTTACGGCCGATAGCGACCGACGCCCGAGATCCGTACTCTTCTCTCTCATCCGTACTTTTCTCTCTTTTAGCCATTAGCTCTGCCGAAGGTGCGTTTTCTATCATATCTTAATATATACAACATCATCATCATCATCATCATTAGCCTGTCTGCGCCCACTGCAGGGCAAAGGCCTCTCCCATGTACCGCCAATCAACCCGGTCCTATGCTTTCTGCTGTCACGTTATACCTACAAACTTCTTAATCTAATCTACCCACCTAATTTGCTGTCTCTCCCTCACGTGTTTGCCATCTCTTGGAATCCAGTCAGTTACCCTTAATGACCACCGGTTATTCTGCCGACGTGCTACGTGCCCGGACCATATCCAATTTTTCTTCTTGATTTCAACTATGATATCCTTAACCCCCGTTTGTTCCCTGATCCGCTCTGCTCTCTGTCTCTTAAGGTTACACCTATCATTTTCCTTTCCATCGCTCGCTGCGTCGTCCTCAATTTAAGTTGAACCCTCTTTGTAAGTCTCCAGGTTTCTGCTCCGTAATATATACAAGGGGCGTTCGAATGAAAAGGTACGAAACGTCGTAACATTACCGTTAACATAGACGCCTATGCCGCTATGGGAGAACGTTGCGAGATATCTATAGGAATGCGAGTGGAGTATCTGTTGTGGATTGGAGCATGCGGGGGCGCCCGCATGCGCAGTGGAGAGCAGAGGTTCTTATACAGAGCGCTGTCCAGTTGACGCGGCAGTCCGTGTGAGGGTAGGATGGCGTTCACATTGCAAAATTTGACAATTGAGGAGTAGCGGGGCGTTATCTGACTTCTGACAGCGGAACATGTTAAACCAGCCACTATTCATCACTTGGGATTTCCACGTGTTTGGTCCCCTGAAAGAACACCTGAAAGGGAAGCACTTCAACTAGGACGACAAATTCATGGACGCTGTGCAGGACTGGGTCTCCTGACGGCCACAGGAATTCTGGGAACGAGGAATCCTTAGGTTCGTTCATCAATGGGATCGTTGTGGTCAGGCACGTAGTGTATAATTTTAATAAAGTAATCATTTTTATCCACAATGTCGTTTCGTACCTTTTCGTTTTAACACCCCTTGTACTTCGCCTACGTTATAAATACCAACCATTTGTCGCTGGTATATCTCGTATAGCCATCCAGAACCGTCTATTAAACAAAGCACAGGCCTGCCCACTCTTTGCAGTCGTCTACTCGCCACCACAGCTGGTGACAAAGTTGCTTTCTGCCATTGCAGTTATAATAATCTCGAAGTGGGACACATATGTGATTTTTTTATTCACTAGATCGTGTGACAGATGTGCTTTCACAACAAGACTTCATTGTGTGCTGTGTAAAACTCGCACTTACACACAATTCGTTAGCAGCGCAATCGTATACCTACATACAACTGGATCTTTTTCTTAAATTTTGAAGTATTTGATAAGATAAGGAAATAACCCATTTTCATTTCATGGCGGTGTTGTAGCGCGCAGCAACACAGAAAGTTGGGCGATTTGGTTCAAATTCGTGCTGCAAAAATAGCACGACTTTAACATTCACGTAGAGGAAACACACAACAGTGAGCACATGGCTCGTCCTTCTGTGTTTTAGCATCCGTACGTGTTAAAGCCGCATTTTTACGAATTGAAGCGCATAATTTTTAAGAGTTCAGCCTGATTTTCTCCCTGAAAGACACTCGTTTTCCTGCTGAGTAATACTGGCGGTAACGTATGGCGACAAGATGGATCACCGTTTGCGGGAGTTTCCAGTCTTTGCGTGTAAGTCCTTCGCGAGTATCGCGAGAACGCTGAAGTGGAATAAACATTGACAGGATCAATGTGCTTCCATAAAAACTTCTGCTGTAACTCGCAACGTCCGATCCTAAGCAGATTAAACGACGACCCGTAGGCTTGAAATGTTTGAGGAAAGGTGTTCACTGTCGTAAGTTATGTCCTTAATGCAGGAAAAAAGTAAGCCAGTCCGCTAAAACAACTTTTGTTTGCCCTCACACGGTCCCAACTGACACGTGGACACGAAGCAGCTTAAAAGCTTCGAAGGCACACTTGTTTACCTTCACAAACTTAACTGAGGGGCTCAAATGAGAGTCCAATACAGCGAGACATCTTTACCGTCATACACTCCGCTTTTTAAGTACACGAACGAAAGCGTCTGTAACTTACGGTGCTTATACCTCCATTGTCCCCAAAGTATAACGTTTCCTGTAAGCCGTGCAAGGCTACTTAAATATTCTGCTTTTTTCATCCCGGTTATTACACAACAAACTTGCTTCGCAGAAACCATGGCACTGGGTGAACTAGGAAATACGAAGAAAATTTGGGATTTCAAGCAATAGGAGGTCAACGCAACGTCTAGCAAAAAGACACGCTCCCTCTCTCTCTCTCTCACTCTCTCTCCCATCTTCGTTTTTCTTTCCTCTTTGAATTCGCTCTTTCCAAAGCTCAATTGAAAGCGCTGTAATGCGTAAGCTAAAGCGGAATTGATGGGGTGTTTGTCCACGTGCCTTTCTTATTGCACGTGGCGGGGAGGGGGGGGTGATATCCTTCAATATAAAGTGCCACCGAAAACACCATCATCAGGAGCTTACCCGCATGCTCTGCAAGTATTTAAAGCCAGTTACGCCACGTGCAAATAGTTTAAAATTTGCAAACTATAACTTCACCATTTGGTAAATAAGCGCACAAAGGTAGCATCCGGCATTCTGGGACGGCAGGAAAACAGCACATATGGGAGCGTTGACTAAACGTAATCCAGCTTGTTGCCCTTCACGAGGGAATGGGGAAAATAGAATATTGGAAAGAGGAGTACTAAGTAATCATACTTACAGGGCTCTGGGGAGTGTCCTTGTGCTGGCGGACACAGCTGCGAATACAGAAAAATTGGGTTGGTTGAGTTTGCTATATCGTTAATGCATCCAGGGTAAAAATATGGGTATTTCCAAGGTAAATCACTGTAATTCTGGCATTCCCGTCACTTTCACGTATAACAAAATATATGGATATTACAACATGAGCCCTTCTTTATGTGCGCACCATTTATATAGGAATAGTCATATTTTTTCATATCATTGCCCTATTATATATCGAGCAGATTTCAGAACTTCTTAGTTATATAAAGTTTATTTAGCCTTTATTACATATTGCATAGCATTTAGCTTTTACCATTCGTGCACCCATCTGTTAAATTTTGTGTTTAAACCTTTACACGAATATATGTTGTTGTTTTTGCGGGACGATGCGGGACGATGATAACTTGCTCGAATTACTCTTACCTCGCAGAGGTTCGGTTTATCAGGAAGTGTGTCGGTTACCGCCTACACACAATATAGAGAAGAAGGGCAACTATTCCTTTCTTCTAACTTATACTAACGAGTAATCTATTACACATACATTTCAAAGCCCAGTTAGGTTATACTCAAGGCAGTGAAATAGCTGCTTTTATCCCGTATTCTCCTAACTTTCGTCTTGATTTCTTAAGTGTTTCGGTGCACAAATAGAAACATCATTGCCTTGTTCTTCGCGAGCGCTCCGATTTATAAGAAAATCGTGTAGTTTCGGCAATCATCTTTGTTGTGTTAGAGGATTGTATGGCTCTTGCTTTTTTCCTGTTAGCCCGCCAATAACTTGAAATAGCATTTCCTTTTTTTTATTGCGATAGCAATTACATGGACAGTCTCGGCTGGAAAATGTCCGTCCCCGTCGCCGTCATGCACCGTATATGTATAAGTATGTGTATATATATATATAAAAGCCCCAAAGAAAAATAATTCAGAGAAATGCTTCCGAAGCGCGGATTCCAACCAGGGACCTCTTGCTCCGCAGCGAGTGGCGCTAGCCACTACGCCACGGAACGCAGGTCCTCCACGTAGCTAACGGCGAGCGTTATATATACACCCATTACCGCTGGACGGACTCAGAGATGGCCGGCGCTTATAAGCGTTTCTTCATTACCAACGAGATGGCGCTAGTAGCGCGACGGGCGCATTTAAAATTCGTCGGCGAGCTAGCTCGCTTCTTATATTTGCGCAAGGAGAACTTTGGCCTTCCGCTGTCTGCCCGCACGGTTTTCTCGTGGTGAGGGCAAGAGGGATGTTTCACGCTTTCACCGTGATGTCCGCGTTCATGTTACGGAGCGCCGCTAAACGACGCCGCTAAACGAACAAACAGAAGATGAGCGCGAACTATCAAGTGTCACAGCTCGACACTTGAAGCACGCTAGTTTCCTTCGCTGCTTCGGCCGCCTTTGTAACAGGAGCGCTGTTCAAACTGAGAGTATCCATTGGCGAGCCTCACATCGTATAGCATTAGTTTCTTGCTATCGCATTCATTGCTTTGCCCTTGCGGCGAAACTGTGATTTTTATTGTTATTGCTTTCTCTGCCTTCCTTCAAAGGGCCCGTTTTTATGCTGGTGTCGTTTTCGTGTTATCTCAGTCGCGAATATTACGCAGTCCTGTCTTTATGTGTTCCTTGTTTTGTCATAAATAGCACGTTGCAACAATCTTGAAAATGCCTTTACGTTTTGCTCTCGAGCAACCATGCCTTTATGCAAACGAAAAATAGCGGAAAGCTGGCTTCTTCACACGAAGACCTTTATTGTGGGGAAGAAAACTTCACGAGGGAGTTTTGTAAAGCTGTCGCACGTGCACACCAGATCAAATAAGGCTCCTCAGGAACGTCTCAGTAATGCCTCTTGTGCGCTATCTTAACAGTGTCTACAAGAAAGTTTATTTCAAAGGCAGTGTTTCTTCATCCTTAAGTTTAACAATCTCACGATGAAGAGGAGAACGGGATACGTAGCTTGGAATGGTTCGACAAGGCAGTATGAGTGCGAATAATTTTTTCGAGGGACTCCAATCTCTTGCTATAGACCATTCTGCAGCACTGATATTGTCGTTGATATCAACTTATTATAAAGCATTTCATATATGCATAGGATCAGGCATCACTCGGCAGTATAGCGGCAACGCATGCGAGGAAGCTGCCGATGTACAGGGGCGGTGGAAAGAAACGCGCACAGTGCGGCATCTACGCGCCCTGATGTTTTGCATTTCTTTTCAAGCGGTTCTCGCCTAAATGGGAATACAAAGCTAAAAGAAAGAAGGCAGGAAGTGGAAGATGGAACCTTGCGATGAAAAAATCTGTAAACAGGGGGTGGGTGCCCGAGCCGACGTTTCGACAACTGGATTTGTCTTCTTCAAGGCTGGAACTGATTTTAGCCTTAAAGAAGACAAATCCACTTGTCGAAACGTCAGCTCGAGTACCCACCCCTGTTTACGGATTTTTTCAAAGCTACTAGAGCCATCCATGATACATTCAAGTAACACTCTATCACCTTTTCTTGCCACCAAGGTCAGAGCACGATGAAAACAGCGCGCCACACTGTTCGCATTTCTTTACATTGCCCACATATTAAATTCATTGAAGAGCTGCTGCGTCCATGACGTGCCCGTATTTACCTCCTAGATGCATTTACCAGACGACTGTTGAAAAAAAAAGATTAAAAAGAAAAGGCACGCAAGTTTGAATACGTAGAAACAGTCGAATGTCAGAATTACAAGCGGGGAGATATTGATGTTAAGAAATAGAGCAGTACTACCTGAGCTGAGGTGCTTTGCACGTTGATGATCGTGTAAAAAAACAGAAGTGACGCGCTGACGAACTGTCAGAAATTTACTATGGCCCACGTATAATGCAGACGCATTCGTGTAAGCTTTGGGAAAAGCTTGTATAGTCGTTAAAATAAGACAAAGAGAAGAAGTAGTGTAACGCAGTACAAACACTCTCGTTAGTGTGAAAGATCTAATAGGCGTTAAACCTTCTTTCATAAAACAATGTGCATAATGAAAAGGCCTACAAAATATAAGACTATCTTGAACAAGAGCTTTTTCGCTGTTTGCCAACATTTTCAGAGAGTGCAGTGAAATAACTGACAGCTTGCTGACAAGTTAAATGGAGCCGTTTTTTTTTCAATTAGCGTGCCTCCTTCGACAAGTACTGCTGACTGGGCGCGTTCGTGAATCATATTCTAGTATAATTTTCCATACTCACATTTTTCGGCTGCATTGCAATGCGGCATAGCTATGGAGGATTGGGAAACTTCGGGAAGAAACGAATAAAAAAATCTCTGTTTCGCCTCAAGGGCGAAGTAATGAATGCGATAGCAAGAAATTGTAATGTGACAGGAAGAACGGCAAGCAGCTAGAAACTTGCTGCGCGCTACTCAAGCACAAAGGACGCAAGAAAAGAAAACACACAAGGCGAGTGCGAACTAACAACTGTCACAACTCGACACTTGCAGCGCGCTGCTCAAACACGACGAAGGACGAACGAAAAGAACGCACAGGTATACATAAGATGAGCGCGAGCTGTCACAGTTGATTGTTCAACCAGCCCCTACTTTAGCTCTTTTAGCTAGCAGCACACTCCTTTCGCAAACGCGGCCGCTGCAGCGAGCAAAGTGACTTTCGTGCGGTCTATAGCTTCAACGCAAACTTTGCTGTGGTAGCACAAGACGTGCAAAACTGCCCCTCAAGAGATAAGCGCGCGAACATGGTAGACTACGCCCTGTATGTCAAAGTAGCAGTCGGAGGCACACATCCCAACTCCGGTGAAACACTAGAGAGATTTAGAATTGGGGACCCAAGAAATTCGCGAGCCGCCAGGGCGCATGCGCAGAACGCAAGCCACTCTCGGACTGTTGCGCTCGCGTTGTACCAAGACCCTGTAGCGGCCTCCTTTGGGCAGCGAACAAAACCGGAGAGCGTGCGACCTCAAGAGAAGAAAATAGAGACGGCGCTTGGCAGTGGCACGTGAAGCCACGGCTCGCGTTCCCTGTTGGCGTTGATTCTGGTCCCTAAAATAAAGCTTCATTTGGGTCTAGTTGGTACATATTCATGAGGCTAAATTGCGCATATGCGGTAAGATTGCCTTGGGTTCATATATGCGTTGGCGTATGAAGGAATAAAGCGGTTGTTAGTCAGCGCTTGTGTCGTACTTCTTTTCTTCGGGGGTGTCTTGTGCGTTTGCGCTGTAATTTTAGCCTCGAGATTCTGGTCACGGTGATAAGATATATACTATGATTCTGGTTCAGCCGTCTCGCTTCTTCCCTCCTGCGGCGTAACCCTACAAGAGCAAAAGCGTTCCTGTTACCTCGCACCACCACGAGCGACGGGACGCTCTTCTTTTTTCCTGGCCGACTGGCCACAAGTGGTGCGGTGCTACAACCCCAAAAAACTTTCTGTGTCAATGAAGGGAAAGCTACGGGGGCGGAGCCTCTGCACATGTACTGCTGCGCGACGTAGTCCGGTTTGGCGCGCGTCTCGTAACGCCGTGGAAAGTGATGGCTAGCGTTGCATTTCGACGCAAACGCTGCTTAGCGTCTAAGGTACGGGTAAAAGGTGCGACTTTTTCAAGCACGGAAAAACGCAAAGTGACAACGTATAAAGTAAAAAAAAATACAAATAGCTCGCTTGTGTGCGCTGCTTTCCCCCTCAAAAAGCTACATGTAGAAAATGAAGGAGTATTTTATATATCTCACGCAGAAAATACTGACGCAATTGTAGGACTGCATTCATTAGCGGTAGGATACGTGCAGTGCGTCTAGGTAGCTTTCCCTTCATTGCCACAGAAAGTTGTCCCCGAGTATAGCATGAGTCGCCAGCGACACGACGCAAACCCTACGCGGGCAACGATGCAGCATGGCCCGCCTCTCGCTCAATTTTAATTTCGTCACGTGTGGCATCCCATGCTTTTCACCCAATGTTGCGTGCGTTTGAATTCTGCCGTTGGTATCTTGGAGAACGAATGGCGCATGGCGTAAATATCTAAAGCAGCGCGCTGCGGAACGAGGAGTTGCATATTCGTGCGCTTCGGAAATGTTTTCTTCCGAATTATTTTTATTTGTGGCTTCAATGTATATACACATACATATACATATCCGGGACATGACGGAGACGGCGACGACAAAAAACCGCCGAGAGTGTCGTTATAATTGCTATCGCAATAAAAACACAACAGAAATACGAGACGTTCGGTGCCATCCAGAAACGTTAAGGTGGCTAATGTGGGTAAGACGGCAAAGAAACATTTGGTGTTAAGCCCGCGAAACACATTAGTGCCTCCAGAGCACGGAATGCAATGGCAGTAAACCAAGTCAGACGTTGCTTCTGGTTCTTCCTTTTAGCATCAATATTGAGTGCTACGTTTGACTCTGGGTTTCGTCTCGAGGTGTCTTCCCCTCTTTTCTTTCCTCTCTTTACGCAAGTCTTACTGTTTCCTATCGTAGGTCACTTAGATGTGCCCACCATCCTCAGCCTGCCCGTTTCTCTCTCATTTCCAGCGTTCGATTCAGTCTTTTGGTTCAGTACAGCACTCTTGTGGTTTACCACTTGCCTCGAGTAGTATCTGATCGAGACGAATGCTTGTCGTGGTATTATAAGGTTGGAGAAATGACCATGCTCTGAAGGAGTAGCTAACGAAGATGTGCGACTATTGTCGTGACTGCAGAGAATCGTGCAGGCAACAGAAAATATAGCCAATACAACACAGGAAGCAACGCAAGCTATATTGCTGCGTAATGAAAACGAACAGCCATTGGTGGTCAAGAAGACATCTGAGGATACGCTCAGAAGAGCACTCTAGGTCGGAACACGGCTCCTCTAGAGCGCGTGTCGTTCTCGAGACACAGGCTACAGACTTGCTGTCGTTGGACTTGAAACATAGCCTTGCAACAATAACGCACGATCAAATCATGACAGTGCTGGCAGAGCTGTACAAAAGAAAAGTCTTGCGTGTCTTGAGACAGGCGTTAAATACTACGGCAGCTTTACAACGCACATATATGCGCGAATCGCAAGCGCTAATGTCATATAATGAGAGAATTTATATTTCGGCCCTGTTTTGCACGTTCAAAAATTCACTTGAACGTTTCATTTGCTTCGATGCGATTTTCTACAAGGCTCGTTCTATAGCCACATCAACGAATCACCCTGCACAATATACGATAAGAAGTGAAACAAAGGGGCTAATCACAACTAGATGAAACCAGCACACAAAGAAGTAGAGGAAAGCATCAGGGATAATGAACTGGCAATTTGAGTTTAAGTATATGGCTATTAAAGATGTTCAGGAAAAAAAAAGCTGAAGCATAGAATCCCGCCACTAGCAGGTGAATCAGCATCTCCCACATTACGCGAAGCTATTGATCTACAAGTACGCGATATGTATTTGGAGGGTGTGTGTCTATGTATAGATAATATGAAATAGATAATACGAAGTGCGCTAGATCATCAAAGTGAGATTTGCGAGCATGACGTGCCACGTGCGTAACCCTGTCGTTTGTTTACGGATGGTGACACGTGGATAAAGTGGCAATGATGAAGAGGTCGGGCGCGCTTTATTTACTCGAACGAATTCACAGAATACTAAATCAAGATTCTAGGAAGAAAGCTCAGTCGCAGCGCAAACAGGTTTACAACAGACACGAGAAGCCGCTCCGCTCAAATTCAGACCGAGCCGCTCGTTTTTCTTTGTGCTCTTCAGTTTTTTTTTTTTTTAATGGCAGATAAAACGTGGGCCACAAGAACGTCGTCAGAGGATGCTCAAGAAAGAACGAACACAGAAAAAAAGAGAGAGCTACGTGACTGGAAATACTGCCGTCTTTTCCCAGGCTTTGTCAATAAGGATTCGCAAGACCGTGCGAGCGATCGAGGGTGTTCAATGGCGTTGAAGGCGGAAACGCAACAAAGAAACGACAGGCGTTGTTGAGCTAACTCTGTTTGTGCGAGGCTCTCTGACATGGCATCTTTCAACCTATACGCTTCAATGCTCATGGATTGCTTTCTATTTGGGAATTCGCTTCTACGCATAAGCTTATTGGGTTACCAACGCCACCACGAAGCACGAAGAACCATACGTGAAAGGATACTTTGGAGCGTGCCGTGGGTCTAGAGTGTGTCGGAAGTATCTAAGTATCTCTCTGCTGAGATCAGCAAATTGTGCGCAGCGTTTCTTTGAGTGATACTTACTCTGAAGGCGCTAGTTCCTGAATGTGGCCAAAGTATAATGTAATGGGCCCTGATCTGCGGGCGAAATGGCAATTCCTACTGTAGTAAAGATATTAAAACACTAAAAAGTGAGGCGGATGAGCAAAGGCACACGCTTGCAACTAACGTTTTCTGAAAATTCACATGTTAATGTGTACAAGATCGTGTACAATATACGCTCTTGCTTACTGTAGGTGCACCCAAAAAAACAAAAACAAAAAAAAAACGATAACGATGGGTTTCCTTATGTGACAACAATACGTATAATTTCGTAACACAGTTTCATTATTCGATGATAACATCATTAGCGCCTATGCTACATTCACAAAACAGCGGTCAACGATTGTTACTGACTCTGCTGAACCAAATGGTACGAATGCATCGCGAGAAATTTTGTCTGCGCTTAATTAAGCGTGACATGTGGTTGTTTACGGCTGCTCATTTCTTAATGCAGCATGATCAGCTCTCATTAAAGTAAGTGTACGCGAGAGACTATGAAATCTAATGCCGTTATCAGCGAAGGTTTAAACTGTGCTAGTTAAAACATATATGTCGCTGTCAGATAAAAAAAAAAGCTTTTTGAACATGCAGAGTAAGGTACGAGGGGCATGACGTAACTTCACGACCTTGTTTACACGAACAAATTACTTTCCAATAAACAACATTGTCAAGCGCACGTCTGTAACGTACGTCTTCGTATGCTTCACTCAATGTTTGCCGTTGAATCGCATGACTGTCGATGGATTAAATGGGTCTTTTCATAGGCGGTTCACTTTAACGCGAGTTGACCATTTGTAGAAATATACTGTCGCGCTAGTTGGTTCATTATTTCAGCAAGTGGTACAAGGGAAGGAGAGGCAGGCTAGGAGACCGAGGCAATCATAGATCCACAGGTTTCCGTGATCTATAAAGTAGATGGCTGGGCTAGTTGGTTATTCAACCGGAGATAAACAGTGAAAGAAAGCACGGCCACGAAAAGCAAACACACCGTTACCGCAGATACTTATATGACGAATTCATGTCAGTAAAATTCAGGGGTAAGTCAGCGTGTGCCCTGCGTGTTTGCTTTTCGTAACCGTGCTGTTTGCGCTGTTTATCTCCAGGATCTGCGTGATGGCGGCTGTGTGATTGGCAACCTCCAGGCGTGAGATTTTATAATGACGGTGCTGAGTGAAATAAGACGCCCCGAGCCTTCGAAAAATGGCTCATCCATTCACTCGTCGCTGAACTCTTGAATCTTAGCTTTCCACGATGTAAATAAGTTTGGAAAAGTGGCATTAAACTTGTTCGTTTTCGTTTTCCCAACTTCGAGCATATGTTTACCTCAATTCAGTTGAAATTCAGTTCGAAGTCAGCGCTTTTTGTCCTGTGTGTTTTCTTTCCGTCGCCGTGCTTTTTTGCGCTGTTTATCTTAAGTATGTACAACACACTATCCCAGTCAGCTACTTTATTAAGTTACCAAATGGAGTCCGTATCCAACGTAGCCATGGCGCCACAACAATAGACACCAGCACAAGAACGAACTAAAACAAACATTTTGTAATACTGCGCGAACAGGAGCGGCGACTCACCGTCCATGACCATCCTCCGTAAACACTGACTGCTATAAATCCACGTAGTACTTGAGGCACGTTCAATATAAAAAGAAAAAAGAAGGATGATTATAGAAACCTTTGTTCTCAAACAAACACCTGAAACAACGGCTACGTTCGCTGTCGTGAAAATTCAATATGAAAAGCGCTTTCGAAATGTGGGGCTCCAAAACCTTTCTAGTTCTCTGTCCATTTCAGCACTGACTCAGGTGTTCAAAGAAATAAAAAAAAATAATAAAAAAAGCAAGCTGTAGCATGGCAGGGCATCGCAATTGAAAAATCGTGTTCTTCGGAAATATACATATTCTTATTACATTTCAGAAGAAACATTGACTCAAACACAAGAGCGACATTAACAATAAATAACAACAAAGAACTTAGGAGCCAAAGCAATAACAAAGAAAGCTGCACGTAAGGACGGTGTATTCTATTTGCCCGCTTTGCGTTAACTGCGTAGGCAGGAGAATATTCTTTCTAGAAAACTCCCGCGGTCTGGAATAATAATGACATCGTTTGGAAGACAGAAACAGTGACTAAATGAGAGAAGTACAACAGTATTAAAGATAAGCAAACCACCGCTTCAAATGGGACACGGGAGCCTACTTTACAATTTAAAACACCTCTTTTCCGATGTGGTCGGGCCCGTGACATTACGAAACTGCGTCAAGCCAAATACGCGTGGTATGGCTGACAGCGCCGTAACGCTCTTTTCTTCTCTGTGTGTTTAAAACGTTAGCTTGAATCACCAAGATGAGAGGCAAGAGAATGATAAACGCGTGCTACTCTTCGCATGTAATGTTTGCTAAGAGTTTCTTGTTGGCATTCGCCAGCATAGTATAAGAGGAAACGAAGCTTTCGAGTTGTGTAAGTTGTACGTGTGACTCTGTAAAGGACGGAATGCCACGTATGCTCTATATTTCGCAATATTTTGTTGCGTAAACGTAAGCTATGCAAGACATGTTCCATCACTCATTTCGTTTTTTGTTTTATTTTGATTTCGAGGTGTCCCATAATAGAAAACATGCTTACTGTGAGTCAGAAGACACGGAAAAAAAGAGTCGGAAACGGGAGAAAAGGAGCTCCGCTTGCGTTAGCCCTTTCCGAATTTATACAAAATATAGTTACAAAGAACTACGTTTTTTGGCTTGCTAGGAAGCAGAATATAAGTTATTCATACAGATCTCAGAGAAATCTTACAAATATTTCTGCCACGTTTACTCTAAACCCAGCCCTGTTCGGACAGCTAGCTAACTAGTAAGCTTAACACACCTTTTTTAGAAGCACTTGCGCAGTAACGTTACTATCGCGGAGTTAGCTACGTTTACTAAAAAAATTAAACCACCTGTGGTTTACTCTTTCGTTTTTGACCTCATTTACTTATTCGATTTAGACCACCTCGGGCTTTTCAACGTGCACCTAAACCTAAGTACGCGGATGTCATTGCTAACTGTATCGGATGTATCCGATACAGAACGACCATTTAGTTACAAAGTTTGACCCATTAGTAACTGACATATAAAAGTTAACGCGAACTAACAGACGCAGTTATTGATCTTAGTTCCATTGTTATACACATATAGTGAGCTCACGATTTGCCGATAAGATGAACAGGTTTTACGGGGCCTGTCATGACCGCATTAAAGATTATGTACTAGTACGCTTATTATTATACGGATAGCTGCGATTTCTTCTCAATTAAGAACTAAGGGGTCCTTTATGCACTCAATTAAGACGACAGGAAGGCGAAAGCCATCTTCTTTTTCTTCTCAGTCGATGTATTGATCCTGCCCCGCCACCCTCAGAAAGCTTCCTGCACCTAACGTGGTTTTCCACTGCATCCAAGACCGGAGGCACCTCATCTGGTTTTGCCCTGCACCCGTGATCGGCCCACTTTTGACCAAGCTACGATGTCATGTGATATGATGTCATCATGTGACCTCAGAAATATTGAAGATCTTTGACGTCATGATGATGTGATCACGTGATGATGATCTTTTTTTTCGTCACTCATGTTGACGCCACCGACGGGGGACGCCGGCCAATATTCGCGTTTGATGAGGCATCTAAGGCTTTCGCCTTAATCAAGCATTGTCCTTGTGTAACCTCGCCTGACGGGCATTTACATGGTACCCCTCCCCCCCCCCCCCCCCCCAAATTACTGAAACATGAAACGTTTAGGGCACGAAAAGCATGGATTACTTCTCACCATCGCCTGATTCCACAGAGATATAGGAATTCATCGAGGCATAGCATATTTCTTTGATTAACATGTCATACATGTCAGCATACATGTTCATACATGTCAGCAGATGTCAGTGATGCAGTCAACTGTTTTTCCCTCGGATGCGTGTCTCACACAGGTCCAATAATAGAAGCTGTGCCTGCCTTTTTCTTTTGAAATCTATGCGTATCGGAAAGGGAAAGAGGAAGAGATTGGTGATCAGGAGCAACTCGTACAATTTACGTACGTGCCTTTACTAAGATGAATTGTATTCCCCGCACAAGAAGCGAACGACCCATTTTTAAAAATTTTTATTCTAAGCTTTCGTAGCTGCTTGTTCGTTCCTGTAAGCTGTGAACGTTTACAGCTAGCTAACTTATACTGTGGCATTCCAGCGAAATTTTTGGTAGCCGTTTCTTTAAGACAAAGACACTAAGCTCTAGATGGGAAAAGCGAAAAGCGTCCCTATGTCTTTCTGCGTTCCTACCCGGAAACAAATTCGCGCTCGAAATATAGTGGTCTTCCGGCACACAAAGAAAGCTGGAAGGACAGCAACTGATACGCAGAGTAGAGTGCTACTCTTGAGCACTACCGCGGACAAAGACAAAAACTACCGCGGTGGCTGCGGTGCATTAGCAGCGGCGCGTGGCAAACATTAGCCGCTATTTGTATTTGTGTGTTTTGCCTCCTCTTCGTATAGCATGCTATAACGCAAAGCCCGGGCGATGTGTTAGGAGCGCGGAGCTGTTACTCGCTAGCTCCCCGGCGTACGTGAGGAAATATTTGTGTTGTTCTCGTTTCTCCTACGATTTAGCTTGCGCTCCTCGTAACTGATGGTGTGCTTACTGTCCTTCCCTTTTAAGTTCGTTTTATCCTCGGCGCTTCATTCGCTTCTCTCTTAAAGAGCACTAGGCGTTGCCTAACAAGATCTCTATTTCACGACCGTTATCCTTGCGGCATGAATAAGTACAAACAAAAAACGAAAGGCAAAAACCTCGTATCAGGTTAGCAGTTGTCTCCCGGATATCATACACAACGCGCACTCGGTTGCGAGGGGGAAGAGAAGGGAAGTAACGAAGAGCGTGGGCGCAGGATGCACAGTTAGGCAAATGACGTCACGCGAAGGCAGGTCAACGTCACTAACGGTGAGAGTCGAGTCACGTGTACGGACTATGTTTAACAGCTCTAAGTGCTGCACTTTATGTTTGGCTTTCTTTTTTTTTAATTACTAAGAGACAACGTAGACATTGTGGAAGATCACGCTGTTGGAAGTTGCGCAGCGGCATACAAACGGCACTAATGGACTACGATGCGCTGCTCGAGCAAGAGAAACAAGAACGAAAGAAATGAACTGTCTTGCCAGTTGAATTACATGCGTGACAGGCTTCGTTTACAATGAATAAGTGTCACACATCATAAAGAAAAGTGCACTCGTTTTGATACTCCAGGACCAAACTATCCTTACGATTTTAGGGCAATGTAACTGAGATGGATGTGGTGAGTACGCTTATAAAAAGACGCATGGCTCCCACTGGGCAATCCATACAGGCATGATATTACAACTTACCTACAGCACTGAAAAACATCTCTGCGGCTGGGAGTTTATTCGCGACCTCGCTTAAATATTTTGCGCGAGATGTCAGAAACACAGGAAACAGCTTGATCGGAGGCTCTTCATGTGCTGAATGGGTGTGTACTTATTAAACCTCTCGTTTAATGAAACAAATAGAGGACAATCTTGCCTGATTACACCGGTCGCTCATTTCGCTTTGATTTGATTTATTTACGTTGTGAATCGCAGTCTAAACCCAGGCCTATCTCCTGAATGCAGTTGCTGCGATGAGAAGTGGGTCAGGCGGTGAAAGCGCAGGGGAGGTATGATTACTTACGGTACGTGGGTGAGGGTAAAGATGGAGGGAGAGAGAGAGCTACGTTGCCAAGAGACGTTATAGAGTTTCTTTCCGAGTTGTTCGGTGATATCGCTCGCTCTGTGTCACAGCATTTGATGGAGACTCCACAGAAAGTTCCGGGTACTATCCTCGATCGTGGTCTTTGGTGCCTGCCTATGCTTTCGGTCACCGCTCATCCACCGAGCGCTTTGGAAGGTCCCGGTGTACCGGAAAGGCTACGCAGTTCTCACAGACGTCAGGCACCCGGTTATTAAACGCGGTGCGTCTTCTCTCGAGCCGCCGGCTCTTTCATCAAGTGATGGGTTGCAGCCGGAACTCGCCTGCAAGCGAGGCTTTGTCGGCGTTCCTCTATGTCAGAGCGGGCCGCGTCCTACGTCTAATAAACTACGACCAATCAGGCAACCGCTCATTCGACTGCGAAAAATGAGCCCCCTAAATTATTTCGTATTTCTTTCTTACAGCTTTCGGGACCTTATATAGATAGAAAATGGCGGTGGCGCCATTCGCGTTTGACCCGTAAACAACTTGGGTGGTCAACGTTACTACTGCTATTAGATTTAATAGCGGACGGCAATTACACAGAGCCGAACTCCACTAGCAAACTATAAGCAAACACTGACCCATCGTGGTAGCTCAGGACGTAAGGTGTCGTGTTGCTGAGCTCGAGGGCGCGGGTTTGATTTCCGGCCACGGCAGCCGCGTTGCGATGGGGACGAAATGCAAAGAACAATCGTATGCTTCGATTGAAGTGTATGTTAAAGAAGCCCAGATGCTTGAATCCATCCATACATACCCCACTGCGGCGTGCCTCGTAAGCACTTCGTGGTTTTGGTAGGTAAAACGACAGCAATTAACATCATTACTAGCAAGCATTTCCCTATCTGTCATTCACCTATTGTCACAGTACCGATAGGGCAGCCATACTTACTTTGAATTTCGGTCTATTTGGCTGCACTGGGCGTAAATTCGTTGCTTGATTAAGCAACGCTTTCTGCGTCAATGCTACATGTGCCGTGCGCTATTCTGGTGGTAAAAAGTACCAGTAGCATAGCCAGAATTCTTTTTCTTGTGAGGGAAGAGGGGGGGGGGGGCTCGCCCCTGACGACGAAAATATAAGCTACACAATTTTCCTGGAAAGCACAACTTCGAAAAAATCAATGACCTCTTTCTCTTCTGAAGGGACTCTGGAAAATGTTTTGAATATTAAACAAACATGTTAGAGTCTACATCAAGTCAATATGTGCGTATTAAATCAGCTGAAACGGTCGGCGATGCTACGAATGTGTTCACTTTCACTTTTTTCAGTTGTTTGACCTGAAGAAATGTCACTCTGCATTTACCCGTGCGATCGTAACTCTAGTTTCATGCAATCTATTTTAAAAATAATAATGCTGATCTATAATTTTCGGGAAATACCATTTATGCTCTACAGGTAGTGTTTTATTTTAGTTGATTTTCTTCCAATGCTAGTAGCCTGTCCTAACCCTCGCGCAATAAACAAATGTTTTTGGTACTAAATTGTTCCAAAGTCGCGTGAACGTTTTCTTTTTTATGTTCTCTAATTTTGCATGCACACAACCCCGCTTGCATTGATTGTCGTACACCTTCAACCCATTTATATATACGTGAGCAGTTTCTATTGTGTACGAAAGAATACCCTACGCACCTTCCTGTCCTATCCGAACTCCATATCATTGCAAATATGCTTTCATATGTTTCATTTTGAACGGTAGACGACCTTGAAAGACCGCGGAAATGTTGACTTACCCTAATAAATTTACAATAAAAAATGAAACAGACAAAGATTCTGCTGACCCTTTCAACATGTAGTTAATACTATTTGTTTTTACTTGAGGGAGATACTCACGCGCGCGACATATTGTCGTCAGGCTCCTAACTATGTTGCTAAATCATTCCATGGATAAATTCGATGACATCGTCTACCATGGAACAGCGACCGGTTAGCCAAGCTAAGCTCGACCGTAGCTCGATGAAATATTCGTAAATCCTTTCGCAACTAGCGCGTTCGATCGGCAATCGTCCGCGCGCGGCGGATTGAATTTTTCAGAGCTTGACTTCAGTTGTTTGTGCACTGAAGCAGGTCAATGCCTGACTGAATATTTTTCACGCTCTCCAATAGTACGACTCTGCAAATTGCGCCCGGACGAGACTTCCAATATATTGAATGTGTATGCGAACTGACAATAGATTTTGGTATGCGTAATATCCCACGCATCTGGCGCAGGCACGACGAATGGTCGCATTGCGTATTTTAATCATACGGCGTTGATGTCCGGATAGCTCTTCTATAACGACAATATTCACGAGAGCTCTTTTGATTTTTTCGATTTTATTAGAATCAGAATTAATAAAGAAAGACGCGGCAATGACGTGGATCGTTTCTGCCATGAGATATCGAAGCAGCATTATAACCCTTCGTCTCGTAGTTCACCAGCCGTGCTTTGTTCACCAGCTCCGGCCCTCCGCCCCCCTCCCATAGCCTTTCCGTTGCACCCGCTGCTTTTCAGAGACGCTTGAGCACGGAAATATGCAGTTGCAATCTGAGCCGGCGAAAACGGCCCATGCTATCGTCATCTGCATGCCGCCCAATTTCGTCAGAAATGCGTGCCACTCGAGAGGGCCCCGAAAATGAACGGGGAAGAACCACGTAGTGGGCATCGAGCAGCATACTCATCGACGTTGATGCCGGCCACTTCTCGCACAATCTGCTCGAATGGGCGCACTGCTTCTCTATCTGCTGACGCAGCCATAGCATTCACCAGTGCGTCTGGCGTCTATATAGAAGTGGCTGTGCGCGTTATGCAAGAAGGCCGTGCGCGACCCGACTGAGTTTCTTTTCTATATATGTTTAAAGCGATTCTATCCTCATGTTTATACAGCAAGTTTAGAAGAAGAAGAGCTCGAGACATTATGCATCAAGACAGCGATGGCTGGCCATGCATAGCATGGCATCAGGGATGATTTCATAGAAACTTGAAGCTCTCGGGTTGCTCTTTATGCTCACACAGATCAATTAGCTCGCGTGAAGGCACGCTTTAGTTAGGTGGAAGAGTGCCTGATGCGTAACGCGCAATTTCCTATATTGAGTTGTATAGGTCCCGCGGAGACAGCTACCGCCATTCTGGGATTTTGGCAAACCACTACGGGTGATATGTTTTCGGGCACGGAATTAAGGAACGAAATTTGGTTTCTGCTTTGCATGCCCTTATCGTTAAAAAACATATGACGCATCTGTTCCACGTTCATCGCATTCATAGCCGTTGCGAGAGCTTTTTTTGAGTTTTTGTTACATGATATTCGGCATCTATACTGCCTGTAGTGGGCAAGCGGGTGGACGCTGGTACATAAAATAACATACTGTCCGCTTCAGTCAGCAGGAAATTCAAATTTAATTCTGAAGATTTACGCGCCAAAAGCAAGACACTGTAATGAGACACGCCGTAGTGGAGCACGTCAATACAATATTGATTACCTGAGGTTCATCGGTGTGCAGCTAATATTCGTACATGGTTTTTTATTTCTAATATTTCTATTATTATTATTATTATTATTATTATTATTATTATTATTATTATTATTATTATTATTATTATTATTATTATTATTATTATTATTATTATTATTTGTACTTGTATTACACCCCATTGAAATGCTGTTGCCGTGGCCAGGTGCCGAACCCGCGCTGTTGCTTAACAGAGGAATGGATTAGCCGCTTAGCTTCCACGTCGAGTACCGGTAGTAAACTGAAAATTGTTTGACCTTCACAGAGCAATCTTCACCTTCCAATATTTCATCTTCCAAAATCACAAGCGCTCGAAGCCATGGTGACCGGTCTTTTAATTAGGGGACGACATCCCAAGCCGTTCTTCATGATTATTTGCTAATTAGCAGGTGACTTCGCATACGTTCCTGGTGCGCACCATAGGGTGCGCGGAGGCAACCGCGTGGGTCACTGAGGCAAGCTTGTTGAAGGCTGGCTGCCTCCACTTTGCGCTTGTGTCGCGGAGAACAAATTAGAAGTGTATTCAAGGAAGCAATACTGGTGATGCTCAACATACATGATCATGAAAGGACCCAAGAAATAGGAAGCTACTTAATGAATGTTCGCGCACCATGCTTTTCAAACTCAATTTTCTTTGTTTTCTTTGTAAAGCATGTCTGTTTCTTTCTCTTCACTCATTTTTATTGCTATATTCGTCTGTTGATTTCTTTTTACCTGTTCTTGGTTGTTTGCTCCATGTATAGTTTAAGTTCTTGTACTTGTTCTTCCATGTACGTTGTATTTTATTATATCCCTCTATTTCTATTTCTACTTTGAGCACATTTGTCTGCCTTCTTTTCTCTGCAGGGACCACGTTTTACAGGAACGTCTCAGACTGGCAAAAAACAGATATTGCATTGTTGAGGCATAGCTTTAAATTACTTTCCTTATTTTCTCCACACTCTTGTCTGATACAAGTTTTGAAACCAGCGATATTTCTGCCCCAAAGGTCTATGCACGCAAGATTGCACCGATGGCCGCGCTCTCTATAACTGACACCATGCAACGTACGGCCGGTGACAGCGTCGTCGAACGACGCATAGTGTTGTGAAACGCACGGATTTAATATTTTTTTTTCGCGATCCGGCATATGCTGTTGCATTCCAATTATGAGGGCTCTACCAAACCAGTTATCCAGAAAAAAGTATAAAAGCATATGTATATATATATATATATAGAGAGAGAGAGAGAGAGAGGGGGAGAGACTTACTAAGAGCGGTGCTGTTTAAGCCAAGCGTCAATCCATAATATGTGAACAGAAATGATCATCATCATGAACCGGCACGCCCTCTCTTCATCCTCTTCTTCCTCTTCTGCTTCGCTCACAAAACACGTGCGCCGATTTGTCCGACGCACGACTAATAACTCTGATGAGTCAGAGAACGAGTACAGAGAGAGAGAGACAGAAAGAGATAGAAAGAAAGAAAGAGGAAGAGAGAAATTCTTGGCGAAATAAATTTTTTGACGAGGCGGCATTCGAACCCGCGTACCCACGATGTGAAGGCGAGCATCCTAACCCCTCGGCTATCAATGAAGGCTACCAGAGCATAACATAGCCTTGTATGGTATGGCATAGCAAGAGGGTGGGAAAAAGAAGTGAGTGTGAACACAGCTCGGCGAACTCACTCATGAGTTCACTCACTCAGACTCAGATCGAGACGCGAGTGTGAGTAAGTCCGGGTGAGTAATGTTGCTTGTGAGTCTGAGTCCGAGGGAACCCGGCTGAGAAAATTTATAGTGAATCTGAGTCCGAGTGAGTCCGGTTGAGGAAAGCTTTGGTTAGTCTAAGTCCGAGTGAGCGCTAAGGGCAAAACATATTTCATGAGCGAGTCTGAGTAAGCTCCAAATTTTTTGCCGACCTATGGCCCTATCCCCTAAACTTCAACATTACTATCAGCCTCATGTCAGCTCATGTTTATACTCACGTGTACTCACACATACTACCACGCGCTGTCATTCATACGTCGGCTTCATATTTATTGATCAGAGGCGTGAAATAGAAAGAAAGAAAGAAAGAAAGAAAGAAAGAAAGAAAGAAAGAAAGAAAGAAAGAAAGAAAGAAAGAAAGAAAGAAAGAAAGAAAGAAAGAAAGAAAGAAAGAAAGAAAGAAAGAGGAAGCGACAAATAGAGAGAGAGAGAGAGAAAGGGAGGAATAAAGAAAGAAAAAAATAAATAGAAACAAGGCAGATCGCCTAGCGCCACTGTTCCTTCAGGCTTGGCACCAGTGGTGCGAAACTGTCTTAGGTTTATTACACCTAGAAATACGCATTTTAGCAACATGACAACATTCTTTTTAGTGCGGCTACTTCCTTAGTTGTGCATGAGAGGTCCTGCCTATGCCACCGAAGCTGCCACGCTTCGGTGATCTAGGCGGAACCTCTTCTGCCTTCTTAAATTGTACCCGGCTTTAGAGGTTATTATGTAGACAGTGAATTGCTTCGTAGTTCAGCACAATACCCTTTGACATTCACTACATTCTAATTTGCCCTCTCTTGCAAGGTTTTCGGTTTTCACTCACCCTGAGAACATCTACTACGCTGTGATCTTCACGATCGAGTCTCTGCTCTTTATTGTGTTACTTTCACTCAACAAGTGGACCCTGCACCCTTTCCCCTTTCTATTTCTTCAACAACCAAGCTCTTCTGGACTAGTCTTTTCCTTCTTTTCTCTCATTCCCGCAATTTATTTTTTTTTATCTTCTTCCAGCGCTGAAGCCCAAGAGCTCATTCCATTTACTCTGGCCTAGCACCACCGGTATAGCTTCTTTTATCACCTCAGAGGGCATGGGCGGCCAGAGTGTTTTTTTCGGTAGTGGACTTCCCTCCATCCATCACCATTATAGTCCTCACATTTCCCACCTTTCTTTTTCTTATTATTTCGGTCGCTTTTCATCTCTTATGTATCTCTCACACGCTTCAATTTTATACTTCCCTTCTACGACTAATCGCAATCTTGTCCTTGCGGTGACCGCTATCTCGAGTGCCGCTCTTCCATTTCCATCGAAATATGTGCTTTTCTAAGCTTCTTTTGTTATGGCTGGATCAACCTTTGTTGCGTTGTCCTGCTAGGTTTCTTCGCCAGTTCTTTCACTGCGGCAGAACTGCAACGTGCATGAGTTTTAATGAAGATTCATGACTTACTTTGCCTATAGTGAGGATGATGCCGAGATTTAGCGCAAATACTGAGTTAACATTGATTACCGAAAACGAATATGTTTTCTTTTCTATTGGAGAACATTAAAATTTAAGCCTCGTGGAAAGGTCGTTAGAGGTGGTGACATGAACGCCATCGCAGGCCGCCCTCGTGTTTACATAACTGCCTTCGAGGTAGCTTTGTTTAAGGATGGAGAGAAAGAGGTAACGAACTACATAGGTTAAAGCAAGTCGTTGTGCGCATTTCCCGAGAAGCACACGCGCAACCAAAATAAGAAAAGCAGTCGGCTAACATTATGAAAAGACGGCGTGAAAGAACATAGCACTGAACATGGAAAGAGACGCAGCACTGTACTTTGTCTTCGTAAATAACGCATGCACTTTTTAAATTTTTTTTCTCTTTTTTTTCTCTTGACGATTGCTTGCGACAAACAAACACATGCAAGCACAATACACCACGTCACACAGTCAAGGGTCTTTGTGGAGGAGAGATTTGGCCTATATAGTGCGGGCCTTTTCATGAACGCTACGCTTAATTCAATACATCATGACGGATTTAAAAAAAAAAAAAGGCCGTTAGCGTAAATTCCTCAAAAGCCGACGAGTGGCGAAGCGCGTGTCGAGAGTATTCTTCGCAAGTGCTGTCCTTTTAAATCCATTGAATAGGTGGACGGATCATGTACGCTAAACCATGGGGTGTATAAAATAATGGCAACCTTCTTCACTCTATGCCTCGTCTACTCAGTTATTAGGCGTCATTCCGACAGCACTGTGGGAATAATTTTCCAAACGCGTAGTGTTTGATAATCTGCACGACCTCAAAGACTACATTCAAGTTAAAGTAGTGTACTGCAACCACAACGTAGCCCGAATTTTCTAATGACCGTGACATCGCTCACTATCCTTGTAACGCACCATTTGTCTTTCAGTGGCCAGGCGAGTGATGGGCGAACCATGCCTGCGAGGAAAGTGCCTATAGCGACGCCCTAGGGCGACTGACCAATTAGGGGCATACACTCTTTCCAAACCCTGTTTCCCCACCCGAGTGCACGACAATGTTTTTGCTGCACAATCTCGCAATGATCTCTCACAGGGTCTTGTATTTCACTAAATCGGCCCAAAATCCTCAAAAATCAGGAAAATGCGATATTTGCTCGCTGCCCTCACAATTGCTTTTTCTGTACTGGCAGGCATCTTAATGGTTAGAGACATCATTTGGGACAGTAATTAAGAAACTTAAATAATTAACTTTTTACTTAGTGGAGTTAGGCGGTTATGTCCAATAGGAGAATTCAAGTTCTTCATGCGAGATTTCGAAAAAGTGGCTTATAGCAGTTATTGTGGCGTAATGAAATTCAACCAAATTCAACGGCGAAACCGAAACCGAAACATCGATGAGCGCAGCAGAATGATGTCGCTGTTCAAGACAGCGACTTCAGGGGCGTAGTTCTTCCGCGTTCGTCAGCATATGTGTGCCATGCGTGCAATAATTGTAAGCGCAGCCCACACACCCACACAACGAAGTTGGTTGGTGGTTAATATAACGACGCTCACTCATTCTGGACATCTGAGAAGAATACGGCACTTGCGCACTTGCGCTTTTCGGTTTCAGTTTCACGGCTGTATTTGGATAAAAACATTACTTCGCTATTATTACTAGAGGCCGCTTCTTCTAAATCTCAAAGCTGCAAATGCGTTCTTCGCATAAAGGACTTCAATTCTCCTTTTGGACTTAACCACCTAACTCCTCTAATTAAAAAGTTCATTATTTGAAATTTCTTAATTACTGTCCGAAAGGATGTGTTTAGTAATTTTAAGATGCTCACGGCTACAGAAGAAGTAATTGCGAAGGCATCAAAAAATCGCATTTTCCTGATTTTTGAGAATTTTGGACAAATTTCTTGACACACCCTGTATATAGCCCACGCCATTCAAGCGACAACGTCTTTGTCTTCACGTAGTAAGTACATCGGCCTCGTAAAACCTGCAACGACTGAAAAATACACCAATCTCGGATTCCCCGGATTCTAACCTGACGACGGCATGGGATCCTTTTAAGCCTTTAGAGACTAAGTGACCAAGTCACCGTTAGCCAGCTATCAAGCAAAAAACTTAGTTCTGTGAATCTCACATCCCAAGGAAGGATCTCCGGCGGGGTCTGTCCCCTCTATCCCACGAGGTTGTCGAGCACTTAACTAACAAAGGTCCGATACGTATTGAATAAATCACGCAGCCGTTGACCCGGGGAACCCATTACTATCGAGATGCTGCCCAAACACAGAGAAAGTTTCTCTCGAGTTACCGTGACGGAAAAGAGATGCATTAATCTGATGGCGCCGGCATTAAGGATCGAGCGAGTCTCTCTCCTGTGGCGTCTTAATCGAGATACGGGAAGGTAGAGTGTACGATAAGAGGAAAAAAATACACTCATTTTGGTAAGACTTCGTAGAACGGTTGAAAGGACGTTGAGTCTTACTAAGCCGTGAGTTTATTATAAAAAATAACAAAAAGAGAACGACATTTGTAATATCAACACTATTAAGCGGGTATCTGCCTCTTCAGAGACCTCTGATGGGTCAGTATTGTCGAGCATAACCTGTTGACGCCAAATTTAGATGTCATATTTTGAGTTTGCTTTAAAATCCGATTCTAAAATTAAGAAAACACGTTACCATGCGCAAGCACTGACGGGGAAAGTTAAAACAGAACATATCAGCAACGAAGGTAAACGACCGCACAAAATTGTCACATGAATGTTATATATAACACTTGGCTTGTTATCTTTTTGTCCTTTGGTGCTAGAAACCTTAGGCCTTGCGACCTTCACTTCCATGTCGTCGATTGGACGCTGGTTGCCCAGGCTACAAAAAATATGAAGTTGGGGAATAAGGATAAGTTTAGGCGAAAGCGATTGACCGTGTGGGCACCACCTTGAGGTAAGAAAAGAGAAATTGTTTCAAAAGGAATCATGACAAAGCCAACCAGCAATTACAGTTTCCTGTTGCGGAAAGCCACGAATCATCCCCACGCCACAGCGAATGCACCGGAACCGTGCTCTGGGCCCCCGTGCACGTCGACTGGAAGAGCAAATAAGGATGAAGTCATTCTCGCAACTTCTTTCATGCTAGTTATTTTTGTTCTTCTCGTTTCTAAGTATTTTTCTTTCGTTTTAACTCAGTCTACTTTCTGCATTCAGTCATGTCATCACGGCCATCAGTTGCAAGAGCACTCCTTCCTTTCTTTGTTCTGGTGCCTTGTTCAATTGCGCAATAACTACTTTTCTTTCGTGATTTATATCTATCTTTCGTGTAGCTGTCATGTGGTCTGCACGCAGGTTTTCGTCTTCCTATTTAGCATTATTTTATCCTTGAATGCTTAATGCCTTCTGCTTTATTTTGAGACCCTTACACTTGCATTCCTTGTCAAGGATAGAAGATGGTGTCATAGAAAAGAAGGGCCTGTCCTTACAGTTAATATCTCAGCAACCTTCTGTTTTTTCTCTTGTGCGTGTGTGCATGCAAGCACGTTGGTACCTGCGTTAATGTGCAGTGAGAAAAATTGTTGTCCGCTTATTTCTTTATTCTTACATGTCCAATATTTCAGAACAACTAAGAAAACGCAAAATTATTCTTCAGTCGATCACACTACAATGACAGGGTTGTCTACAATATATTTGCCGACCTTTCATACCTCAATATTCTGAATTACGTCTGGCGCACTCGTTTTAAAAATGAATCATGTGGAAGATCACGATATATGCCTACATTATATTCTGTGTTCCTTTTCGTAGCCGACATACCCACCCGAAAAAATTATACAACCTTACCGGTATGTTGTATAGATAGATAAGACACAATCCGTTTGTTGAAAGTCTGTACACTTTTGTCGAGAACTCGTGGCTCTCAACATCTCCCGTTGAAAACGCGGCACCCGAGCTTATTTCGCATAATGTATGAAGAGCGATCAATCTTGAACTGATCGAACGTTGCAACGTAATCTACTTCGTTCGTATGCAATGGCAAAAACGAAAGAAGCTTTCAGCCCTTCTTTTTACACGTGCTTCCAGCGCCGATGAATAGCATATCAATAATGAATGAGTGCTTCATCTGCTCAGCCGTGTAATGAGATGGCGACGGAAGCGTTTACTTAGGAGCCTCTTCATCCAACCCATGGATATTTGAGGGAAGAAACAGCGAGAGTTGTTTGATTCATGCAAAGTAAAGTCGGGCCTCAGAGCTTCAGGGTTTCAATTTATAATAAATGCGTGCACCTTTGGCAAACCTATGTAAGAAGGCGTGTCCATGGTAGTCTCTTATGTGCATCAGAAAAAAGTACGTAGAGAATGCTGGCAAGTTGCTACAGTACTTACGCCGCCGCTTCCAGTTTGCAGCATACCTGAAATTTAGTGTGTGCAATCTACAATACATACGTTTTTGAAGCAATGATTTAATTGCTCTTGTCAGATCAGTTTAGGTTAGGAGCAAACTGAACTAAAGATCAGTTTTGTTTTATTTGCAAAGGTATCACTGAAGAATACTCACTCACTTGCTATGGGAACGGCCACCTAATTGTAATAACCCGAAAACAGTATTAAATAAGAAATTTCGTCACACACCTGGAAAATCTTGAGCAGAGTTAGCCAGAGAGAGAGAGAGAGAGAGGTAATAAAAGGAAAGTAAGGCAGGGAGGCCAACCAGAATTGTAGCATCCTGTTTGCTACCCTACACTAAGGGGAGGGGGAAAGGGAAAGAAATACAGAAAGGAAAACGGAGAGGGTTTCTATGTAGATCGCAGAAACGCTAGAACAGGTGGACGTCAGGCGAGCCCTACACGTACTTCAGCATATGAATTGAGTTTCCCGCTATTCTCTCTCTCTCTCTTTCGTTCTTTCTTTTTCTCTCAAATACCTTTCATGATGGGCCTCCAAATATCTTGGCAATGAAGCATCAGCACTGAAAGCGGCGGACGCGTTCTGTATATAAAACAGTAGCGTGTATTTTTGCAGACTTCGTTTCCGTGCGCTCCACGAGCGTAAGTTTGCTCGCATTGCGAGTTTACGCAACGAATTCCTTCCGGAGTGACGTAGAACAGAAAAAAAATCATGGCATTTGGTCGGTAATGTCTTCCACTCCACTTTCCAGTGGCCATCTCAGACCACCTGACGTGCCATCTCATTTCCTAGGTGTCTCCTGCGTTACCGAAGGTTTTTCGTTCATTTCCCCTTCTCTCATTTTTATCTAACAGGAAAATAGATATCTCCTCCTGGGAAATTGCACTCGATTTCTTCTTCCCTCCTATCTTCGCCACACTTTTTTCGGGTGCCTATACTGACCATGACAACGCATCATTGCGCGAAGGAAACGATGATGCCGGTTAAGGTCAGCAGAACGAAAACGGAACTGCGAGTAAATAATGTAGGAAGATTATTATTTTTTTCTTTACGTCTGAGATAGCCAAGTGGCAGGGCTTTCAATTGACCTGTATTTCCACGTAAACGTCGGTCGATAAACAACAACAGCAAAAAGCCAATTGCACGTCTTCTGCCACAGCTTATATTTCGAAGTCCCATGGTCGAAATAACTTCACAGTTTCAACTCGGTTGAATTGGCCGATGAAACTTCCTCCTAGCCGCACGCAGAGAAACAGCACTGATGGGAAATGTAGGCTTGCGTAAAGAAGCAAAGCTGTAAAGCCCAAAGGTAAAAAACGAACTTACCTGACATCCCAGTTGTAAATATTTGTATCAGATCCACTTGCGCTTTATTGTTATTTTTCCATCTCTTCTGTAATCTTTTAATCCCATTCCCCAATTATATACAGAGTAGCATGCCAGCAGTTATATACACGTCGACTAAATTCTCTGTTGTAACGCGATAGCGTGAGAGAGCTCATTTCGCAAAAATTCTGGCGTCGGGGTCGTTGGTTGTAAGCGAAAGATCAGCTTTGTACGCGAGCGAAAATTTCATATAGAAGCAAGTAAATAACAAAAAATTTTGATTCGAGTGGGAATCGAACCCAGGCCTACTGCGTGACAGGCATGTGCTCTACCACAGAGCCTGCTTCCAAAAAAAAAAAAAAAAAAAAAACCCTACACGAATGTCATGTAATGCGAGAGGTCTATTTAACGCATGCAATGTTGCGTGGCAGAACCAATAGAATCGCGACAGGAGTCAATACTTGTGAATTGCACAAAGAGTGAGGGGTGTAAAGGGTCAACCATTACAAAGCGCTCGGACGTGTTTATTCATCATCATCAGCAAAAGCATCAACAAAGTGAGCAGCGACAAATTTCGCGTGTTGCCTCACGAGCGCGTAGTGGGTACTTCGCTGATTCGCAAAAGGAGTAATTGTTGCATAGTGGGCACTTCGCAACTGCGCTTGCAGTAGGCATTCTAGAATAGTTTCAAACGGCTAATGTTACTCGCACAGACGCTCCTTTCCTGGCGGCATGGTTGAGGCCAAGAAGCAAAGCAAGGCTACCGATTGAGAAAGCAAGTTCTACTCTTCAGGTGAAGCTCAAGCGTCCTCCATTTTTGTTGCAATAAAAAAGCCTCTCTCTCTCTTTATCTCTCTCAAAATTGTCGGTAAAGCTGGTGGCACAGAAGGTGGCTCTTATACGCACAGCAGCGCGGTAGAAAACTTATCTTAGTCATTTGTTTTTCGTTGTGTGGTCGAAAGTAGATACAGTACAACTTTTATTTCATTCATACGACTTTTCTTCGCCCAAGTTTATTCGATTTCTTCGGGGTCTACTCAAATCACAGCACAGGCCTTGTGGCATTTGAAGATGTGATTTGAATGATGGTGCGTTTACTGCTGCCGTGCCGCCCAAGCATTCCAAGCAAGGTGCTCAGGATGAGGCATACCACGTTGCAACCGTCACTAGCACACAGCTTCATTAAACGAAACATCATTTCCATTTACTATTTCGTGGAATGACACACTTGGCGTAATGCACTAAACGCACCTTTATACTACCACATCTGTTCTTTCCTTTCCCAGTCAACGGAGGGTGTTTTCTTGGTGTGGATGATAAAAGCATAGCTTTGTTTACATCTGTATTCTTTAGTTTGGTTAGAGTATAGATGATATTTTCTTGCTGTGCCGATTTTTAACCCCCATGTAGCTGGAGTCATCGATCCCAGTGGCGAAATTCGGTACGAACAGAGCCCGTTGTCAGAATGTATAACCTTTAACTCATCCCCCTGTGCACGAGCTAGACAAACAATTTGTAAAGGTCGAAAAAATTGTGTAGCCATCGGTGCACTTCTAAATCCTGCGCTAAATGCAGCTCTACTATTAAAACCTGATAAAGTGCGTAGCACGGGCACTCAGCGATTCCCGTTCGTAGAGTTTTCACTGCTCCGTTTACCAAACCATCGAATACGTGAATGTTTGAGATAAGCACGTAGTGTTTTCACGGTTAGGGAGATTCGCAAACTCGGTGTGCGATGTGCGCTTAACTTTTTTGCTGCGCCATATCGACTTCCTGCTTGTTACGGCAGTTGAGATTTGTTTCGTCTGCAGCCAGTTCCGTCAAGTTGTTTCCCCCTTCAGATGTAGCGAAGAATACGTCAGAGAAGCGCCGGTATGAGGAGCAATCGCGCGCTGGGCGAGGTGGCGGCGCTCTCTCTTGGGGGCCCAAGAGTCGGCTGCATGTTCTCGAAGCGTTTTTGGCAATTTTAAGTTATTTATTGCGATTACTTCTTGGTTATTCCTGTTAATTACATTATCTCAGACCTTCTTCGTTTTTTTTAAGCAGGTTGTGACGATTGATCGCCTTGATGTAGGCCTCTATCGACCACTTGATTTTGAGCGTGATCACGCCAGATGAGATCTATGGATGGTTGACAAGCCGGGCCCTTAAAGTGCTGCGCACTTAAAAAAGAAGCTGTAAAGAGTATCGCCGTTGTCATAAACCTAACGCCAGCAACGCAGAACTGTACAGCTTTCGTACCTATTTATTTTTCCGTAATCAATCGCCGCAGCGATGGCGGAATTGCAGCGATGGCGTAGTGGTAGAGCATCAGCTTCGCATGCAAGAGGTCCGTGGTTCGAATCCCGGTGCCGGACAATTCCCAACCGGATTAAAAAAAAAAATCCGCGTGATGATGGAATTGTGAAAAAAGGCCTGGGGTGCAGCCTCACTGGCGACCACAGCCAGCAATGCACTCCCTCACCAGAGCAGGATTGGCCACCCTGGTGTAGTACTTGGCCACTACCTCCCACATGAATACACCAATTAACCCTCGGCCCTCAGTCCCCAGCGGCTGCGAAGCAACTGACCAAGGCGGCGGTCAGACCTGCGACGCAGCAGAGGGTGCTAAGAATCTCTGGGTACGGACAGGCCGCCATTGGAACCTGAATTTGGCTACGTATAACGCTAGAACTTTATCTAGTGAGGCGAGTCTAGCTGTACTATTCGAGGAATTAGAGGGTGTTAAATGGGATGTAATAGGGCTCAGTGAGGTTAGGAGGCCACAGGAGGCTTATACAGTGCTGAGAAACGGACACGTCCTATGCTATCGTGGCTTAGCTGACAGAAGAGAACTAGGAGTGGGGTTCCTTATTCATAAAGATATAGCTGGCAATATAGAGGAATATTATAGCATTAATGAGAGGGTGATATGTATCGTAATTAGGTTTAATAAGAGGTACAAGATGAAGGTGGTACAGGCCTACATCCAGCCATGATGATCAAATGGTTGAACGCTTCTACGAAGACGTAGAATCAGCAATAAGTAAGGTAAAGACACAGTATACTGTACGGATGGGCGACTTTAATGCAAAGGTAGGCAAGAAGCAGGCTGGAGATCATGCAGTTGGGGAATATGGCATCGGCTCTAGAAACGCCAGAGGGGAGTTACTAGTAGAGTTTGCAGAACGCAATAATTTACGCATCTTGAATACCTTCTACAGAAAACGGGCTACTCGTAAGTGGACGTGGAGGAGTCCTAATGACGAAACTAAAAATGAAATAGACTTCATAATGTGCGGCCACCCGGGCATTGTACAGGATGTGGAAGTAGTTAACAAGATCAGATGCAGTGACCATAGAATGGTAAGATCTAGAATTCAACTTGACGTGAGGAAGGAACGGCAGAAACTGATACGCAAGAAGCCGATTAATGAACTAGCTCTGAGAGGGAAAGTTCAGGAATTCAGAGTTTCACTTCAGAATAGGTACGCGGCTTTAACCGAGGAAACCGACCTTAGCGTTGACGCAATAAATGATAATCTGACTAGTATCATCAAGGAGTGTGCAGTGGAAGTCGGGGGTACAGTCGTTAGACAGGACACTGGTAAGCTATCCCAAGAGACGAAAAACCTCATTAAAAAACGTCAAGCTATGAAAGCCTCAAATGCAACAGACAAAATAGAGCTGGCGGAGCTTTCTAAGTTAATCAATAGGCGTAAAGTAGCCGACATAAGAAAGTATAATATGGAGAGAATTGAGCATGCTCTAAAGAACGGAAGAAGCCTCAAAGCTATGAAGACAAAACTGTGCATAGGCAAACATCAGATGTATGCAATAAGGGACAAGGAAGGCAAGGTCACAAACAATATGGATAGAATAGTTGAGGTAGCGGAAGAGTTCTACAGGGATCTGTACAGCAGCCGAGGCATTCAGGATGATAACGTAAGGAGGAGTAATAGCGCAGAGGAATATGACATCCCACCAGTATTGACAGGAGAAGTAAAGAAAGCCCTTAAGGGAATGCAAAGAGGCAAAGCAGCTGGTGAGGATCAGGTAACATCAGACCTGTTGAAAGACGGTGGAGAGATTATGTTAGAGAAACTGGCCACCCTGTATACGAAGTGCCTCTCGACGGGGAGGATACCAGAATCTTGGAAGAATGCCAACATCATCTTGATCCATAAGAAAGGGGACGTCAAGGACCTGAAAAATTACAGGCCCATAAGCTTACTGTCCGTTGTCTACAAGCTATTTACAAAAGTAATTGCTAACAGAATTAATACGACATTAGAGTTCAATCAACCAAGGGACCAGGCAGGATTTCGTACAGGATTCTCAACAATAGACCATATTCATACTATCAATCAGGTGATAGAGAAATGCGCGGAATACAACCAACCCCTATACATAGCCTTCATAGATTACGAGAAGGCATTTGATTCGGTGGAGACATCAGCAGTCATGCAGGCACTGCGGAATCAAGGCATCGACGAAGCCTATATAAACATAATGGAAGAAATCTACAGCGGATCCACAGCCACTATAGTCCTCCATAAGGAAAGCGACAGAATCCCAATAAAGAAGGGCGTACGGCATGGAGACACGATCTCTCCAATGTTATTCACCGCATGTTTACAGGAGGTTTTCAGGGCCCTAGATTGGGAAGAGTTAGGGATAAGAGTTAATGGAGAGTATCTCAGTAACCTACGATTCGCTGACGACATTGCATTGATGAGTAACGCGGGAGACGAATTGCAGCTCATGATTACTGAACTGGATACGGAAAGTAGAAGAGAAGGTCTGAAAATTAATATGCATAAAACTAAAGTAATGTGGAACAATCTTGGCAGAGAACATCGCTTTGCGATAGGTGGCGAGACACTGGAAGTTGTAAAGGAGTACGTCTACTTAGGACAGGTAGTAACCGCGGAGCCGAACCATGAGAGTGAAATAACTAGAAGAATAAGGATGGGTTGGGGCTCATTCGGGAAGCATTATCAAATCATGACTGGTAATCTACCACTATCCCTCAAGAGGAAGGTATATAACAGCTGCATCTTACCGGTACTTACCTACGGAGCAGAAACCTGGAGACTTACAAAGAGGGTTCAACTTAAATTGAGGACGACGCAGCGAGCGATGGAAAGGAAAATGATAGGTGTAACCTTAAGAGATAGGAAGAGAGCAGAGTGGGTCAGGGAACAAACGGGGGTTAAGGACATCATAGTTGAAATCAAGAAGAAGAAATGGGTATGGGCCGGGCACGTAGCACGTCGGCAGGATAACCGGTGGTCATTAAGGGTAACTGACTGGATTCCAAGAGATGGCAAACGCGTGAGGGGGAGACAGAAAATTAGGTGGGTAGATGAGATTAAGAAGTTTGCAGGTATTACGTGGCAGCAGAAAGCACAGGACCGGGTTGATTGGCGGAACATGAAAGAGGCCTTTGCCCTGCAGTGGGCGTACACAGGCTGATGATGATGATGATGATGATGAATCAATCGCCATGATGGCAAAGCGCCGTGCTCTCACTAACGTCCACTACACTTCTTCACTTTCCAGTGAAGAGAAAAGTAGCCAAAAAGATGTTCACTTCTATCTTCAGGTTGAAGTCACGGATTAATGAAGCGAGAAAACTTCCTGCTGCAAATCCGAAGCGCAGCTTAACTTCCGGGTTCCTTCATCGCTGTGTTCTTGTTGGGAGGAAACTGTTTTTACAAATATTTTGTATTTCTTGACCTTCATTGTTGTTTTTACCATTGGATTTCACTTCCGTGCGATTACCACTGTCTAATAACAAGAATGGACATCTATATCAGTGGCCAATGGCCGTGTCCTAAGTCTTTTTTTTTAATGTTCCTGAGTTTGAAGCAGAACAGTTGAGACGATAACCTAGTTTAGGCACTCAGAATGGAAAATAATGACTCTGATAAAGTGAAAAAAAAAATAAAGAAGATCGAAATGTTCAAATGCGTGTGGAGCGTAGGCGAATCAAGTTTTAATCTGTTTGTCGTGACCCAATTCTTACCAATCCGATTTCAGTTCTCTTTCTGTTTGTGACGTAGTAGACCGTTCTTCCGGCTTTTGTACTTCAACAACTTACAGCTCGTCGCGCTAAGGAGACATCGACTCAAAAATCCGAAAAAAAAAAAAGGAAAACAGTTTACCGTCTTTCTTTCTTCACAGCGTGCACATGAGCGCGCATTCTCTGTACAACTCCTACGTATTCCAACATACCCGGCATCGCTTCTATAAACGGTGTCTTTTATTTTACCTTTATTGCTTTGATTTCCCCTTAATGTTCCTCATGTCATCTTAGATGGTTCAGCTCCAATCATGGTTTAGTAACTAGTTAGGGATGACGAGAGCAGCTGCCGCTGCAGCACGTGTTACTTGACTGTAAGCTTATGCGTGAACTGGCCGGCCGCACGTTGTTTGTACGGTATTCACTAAACTGTTCCAGGGTATATTGATGCCCGTGCCTATAGAATTACGAATGAAGTTCCAATATTCGGTATGAGATTTCGATAATCCGACATACATATGAACATATGATGATAATATGATATCACGTACATTTTGTAATAAGCGTACGTGGCGTTCTTTCTTTCTTGCTTTTTTGAAAGCGTACGCAAGTTTTTAGAACAAAACTGGTGACAGAGAGCATGATCGCTGTAATCGAGCTCAGTCACTCGATGCGGCTAACACCACTTAGAAGAGAAACACAGATTTATAAGTGGTGAACTGATATGCAATTTTTAATTGCTTACTTTTCGGTTTATGTTGTAATTCACGACTGATAGCCGCTAAGTTCTTTAGGCGTGTCCACTAGTAAAACATTTTCATGTTGTCGTTAATTTTTAGATTTTCATTCGAAAGTATGCGATGAAATACGTAACTGTTTCAGTTACATGCATGCTTCAGTGCACAGAAACGGCGTTTTCTTAAAAGTGAGTAGAACAACAATACATTCCTGCCTCGAGTTCGATGGCAGACATCTTGAAGTCCATGCCATTATTCAAAGCTTGTTCCGAGCTGATATGCCTTGTAAACTGCCATTCGAAAATCCCTAGCTATGCCGTAGATACCTTGAAAGAAATTAAGGCATTTTTTTTGCGAATTAAACAGTAATATCTATAGATTCCTGATGCAAGTTATGCCCACCGCTACGAGCATAATTAAGCTCGAGGTCTAAAATTTCACTTAGTGGAAAAATTCCAAATCCACTTTAAGCGTAATTGAGAAAAAGACAATCGTTTCCTACAAGCATTGTCGAACGTACTTTAACATTTTTTTTATCAGTGCGCTTATGCCGTTAAAGCACTTTAAACATGTATTGTAGTTAAAGTGTGAATAAAGCACTGCAGCCGATATTCAGTAGTAAATGTTCTATTTGGCCCTTTGACCAATGTAGAATACGTGATTGGCACATTCCAGTTTGAATGTATTATTTCGGCTGGCCTTGGCTACAGAGAAAAAGTCTGAATAACACAATCACAAATGTGAACTTCAGATGTTTCTTTTGTACACGCGCTTTACATGAAGTACATCCACTGTAAGGGTCGTTACTCTTATCCAACAGCTCATACTCAATACGATGATCGGCCATGAAACAGGTGGATTATTTTTTTTCTTTGTTAAAATGATGTAAATATATCGAACTTTTGGGCTTTGGCAGAATAAGTGCTACTGAGAAGGAAAATTATGTGTTAAAATTACAGCAACGCTAACGTGAATAATACGCAATGAATAATTTAAATGCGATGCAATTTACCGGGTTATGGGTTTGGACTTCATAAAACCCGGGACAGTTTGCAGCGCAGAGTAAAATCCGCAAACGAAGGAATACATTGTTTTATTAAGTCCAGAAGAATATTCCGAAGGCGTGGCTGTAATATTCTTTTTAGTGGAACAGTAAAGTTTTTAAAATATAAAACAAAATAATGCTTTGTTTCCTACTAATGTATACCATATAGATAGGAGAAGCACGTCGACTAACCTAATATTGTATCTCAAAATTTAATAGCGAGTCCCATCTTACCGTCAGGTGAGCTCCAAGTCAGCGCCCATTTGTGCTGATGAAGTATGCTTTCATTCTCACCCCCCTTTCATGCCCTCACCGTTCAAACATATACTGGATGATTCTTTTAGAACTAACCTGTTTCATTGAGCTGTAGTATTGTCACAAAATACCCGATTTTAATGCGACTTGCGGCAATAGGCCCAGGAAGAATGAAAATTTAATGCCCCATCCCGTTATAACAGCGAAGCGGCTGTAGCTCACCGTAGTTTACGCGGTGTCACCAGAAAACTGCTCAAGTAGGCATGCGCCACAGGAATTTGGCAAGCCCCCCTACCGTGTACAGCAGGTGCGAGTGTCAGAATATAACGAACACGTGAAAAAAAAAGAGAGAGAAAGAAAGGGAATAAAGACAGAAAAAGATAGAGTAACAGAAAAACATAGAAATGAAAATAGATAGAAAGAAACAGACACGAAAAAGAAATAAAAAAAACGCAGATCAAGACAGAAAGATAAAGAAAGAGAGAAATAAAGAGAAACAAAGGGAAGAAAGACAAATAATGATAGAAGGAGCAAGAAAGCGATAGACAAAGAGAGAGAAAGAAAGAAATAAAAACAAAGAAATAGAAAGAAGCAGATACAAAAAAGAGACACAAGAATCAGAGAGAAAGAAAAAGAAGAAAGAAAGAAAAAAAAAGGAGGAACAAGAAAGGCCGCTTAGCTGCGCTCTTCCTTCAGGCTTGGCGCTGCCAGTGCGAAGCTGCCATACTTTTTGATGTGCAACGGCGAAAAACACAGAATAAGTAATAAATAACGAAAACCAGTACATTTCGCGAAATTCCATACAAGAGAGCCGCCGGGCGCTCACACTGCTAATGCGTCAAGGCGATGCGGCGCGGCGCGCGCGTTGGAGTATAGAGTGCTTTGGTTTTCGCGTCAACGCAACGTGATGAAGCTGCCGTCGCCAACTTCAGCAGCTGCTGACTGACGGGAAGGCTGCGCCAGACTAGCCACCCCTCCTTGTATGGCATTTCGCTGTTTTCGTTCTTTCTTACTTTTCCTGTCTCTTTTTTTTTTCGGCGTTCCACATAAAAAAAACGGAACGCGCCATTAAACTCTAAACCTATTTGAATGTTTTACAGCAAAACGCATTAGAATCGGACACTTCCTAACAAACCTACAGCCAAATGAAATAGGTTGGTCCTAAGAGAACCACCCTATAAACCTCAAACCGAGTGGGTGTAGCGAAAAGTCCCGTAGTGGCGTCTTAAAAAGGAAAAAACGAAGGACCAGGGAGAGGTCCGCGTGATCGATTTCATGCATTCAGTGAGGAACCAATAAGTTTCCTAATTTGTCGAGTCAACAAACTGAAAACCCGCTTCAGTAAAACGAAGTGCAAGCGGTAATACAAAAAAAGAAAGAAAAAAAAAACACCACGGAGATGAGAATCGGGCTTAGTCGCAGGAAGCTTCGTCTTCTTTCTTCATTTTGTTTGTTCTTTAGTTTGCTTCCGACCATTCGTAAATGACTGCAGCGGCAATATGTTTGCACTTCGTTCCCGCGGCCTTTTTTGCAAGGCGGGGAATGAAAAGTCTAATTCGATTCCTCAACGCAGAGTGGATAGAAAAACTAATCAAAGTATCAACTTGCTGCTATTAATACAGACCTAACTGCATGCGCATAGTACGCAGCGCGTCATGTAAAAGAAAAAGTGAAAGAGAGGCGCAAAAAAGCGGCAGGTACAAACTTCCATTTGAATGAAACTGTGTACATCGAGAACGGAGTTTATTTTTTTTTTTAATTTTAGTTGGGTGGAACTGAAGTTGTGTAAAGGAGAGTTTTTCTCTAGCGGCCCATATCTGTAAGTGTTTTTATTTTGCACTTCGTCAAGGAAGAAAAAGAAGGACAACGGGAGAGAAAGGAAATGCAGGGATGCTAGGTTGTTTATCATAACCAGTATGCTACCCTGCACAGGGGACAGTTCTGTACTGTATTCTATAACTTTTATTTCTATGAATAAATGCTTCTGCACACCGCGTGCAAAATAATACCAATGCTTCGTGAGCAGGATAACGATATTCAGCCAATAAAGAGAGTTAAAGGTTGACTTCAGGAACGAAGGCGTGAAAGTCTTAACTTGAAGGGTAGTGCTGCGGAGCAAGAGCGAAACAATCTTATGCGTTGGACAAATGCCCCTCTGGTATTCTCATTTGTCAAACCTCGTAAAAATTTAACGTCGCGAGGTTCCACACTAATGGATCATCCTAGTCTTCTTACGCATCCTCTTTCTCAACATCATAATCATCATCATCATTTCCCAAGTTAATCTTCTTACAGTTCACGTTCTTGCCCAGCAGCTCCGCAACGAGCCACGGGAGACGTGCGCTAGCGGGCGAATATCTAGGAGCGAGAGCCCCGGAACCGTGATCTAACTCAAAATAAACTTTACTGCTTCTCTTTCTTGAGCGGATATCATGTAGGATCCACTACTGCACCGGTGTCACTCCCAGCGTTCCCACTGCGCGCAGTCACCAGATCATTATATGCGGATAACGTCACCGTGGTCCCTCTGTGGGTATCCCGTATGTGGAAGCTATCTCGCATTTTCTGCCGTCGAGCCTTAGCCCAGGTCATTGGTAATTTATGATCCTGTTCCCAAAAACGCCAGATGGTCAAGATATAAGCTGCCACGAAGTCCTACCACTTATAACGCGTTAATGAGTTCTAATGAGACAATAACGTATGCTTCCTTGAGGAAGGAAGAAACAGGAGAGAGATTAAAGGCAGGGATGTTGACTGGTATAGAAAAACTGGTATGCTACTCTACACTGGGGAAAGTGATAGGGGAGTTTGAAAGCTAGAGGTAGAAAGAAAGAGGAAGAGGGGGAGAACACACACAAATTCATACTCCTCACAGTCACAATATCGCTATTGGTCTGTAACCGCCGCTGCAAGTCTGCTGTCTTAAATAAATTTAGCGACACCTTCGTCATATCCATCCGCGATGATTTCTAAGGGCGACATTCTGAAATGGTTACTGCCGTGCTCCATTTTTTGTCAAGGCGAGCTAGAGCGACCGGGAGTTTCTCTCTACACATTGTAGCGCGGACAGTAGCAGAAGATATGCTGCATCTCCTAAGGGTCTACAAAGAGAGCAGGAGATAAGGTCGAGCGCCCTGAAAAACCCACGACTAAACATTGTCGCAACTCAATCGATAATGCAAGGGTCTTCGAGATGTTTGTATACACATATAAGCTGCCCGCCACGTGCCTTCATTCTCCCTTATAATAATGTCAAACATTCCGTTATCAATTTCGGCGTCGTGGTAAACAAAAACATTCCAGCATTCCGACATCCTTTATGAAATTCCCCGTCTCGGAACGTCGACTGCAAGTAAGCCGATATGAAAGCAGTGTATGTTCGGTACAGGCATGCGTTTCAGTGAAAAGAAGAAAGAGCGAGAGCTTGTCATCTCGGCTTTGCTTGGAGTGCAAAGAGCAACGTCCTCGTGTTCTGGACGGGAAAGCCAGGCTGGCGCTCGTGAACAGAGAAAAATATTGCGAGCTCGGCTGACGCCGTCACAAACAGCGTACGCGGCGAAAAAGTGGCGCGCGCACGAACGTTGTTGACCGGGGAAACCAGCATCGACAGCTTGCATTTCGCAACGCTCTCGTAAAAGCGCTTTCCTCCCAGACACAAAACCTGCCGTGTTCTTTGTATTGACATAACGGCAGCATGAAATGTCGTGCGTCCAAATGCAATCCGGCACCAAGCTACGCATTTTGAAAGGTCCCCGACAACGGAGTACAAACTCAACTGAAGAAAAAGCACAAGACTTCGTTACAGAATTGTTTTCATTCCTTACAAATGTCATTTGTCTATGACCGTGTACTGAGCGCTGTCATCACACGTTAAAGAACGCCAGCCTAAGAAAAAAAAAGAGTATGTGTGACTCTTTTTCGGTGAGTCCTGACTTGTCACGTATATGACTCTCTTTAGGGAGACATCAGAACTCTCTTTTGGGTTCAACGACTCTCCTAAGAGAGTATGCGATGTTCTCCAAAGAGAGATTACATGCCTCTTTAAAGAGGGGCATACACGTGGCAACTCTGACCTCGCAAAAAAGAGTCAACGGTCCCTTTTTTTTTCTTTTCTTGTAGGGCATGTGGTCGAAGTTATCCGGAGCCATACACTGTACGGCGTCTCTCATAGCCCGAGTCAATTGGTTCTAGAAACGTTGGCCTGAGTCGCATTGCGACCTTAAACCACGTAAACAAACAAACGAATGAACAAACAAACTTCCTGAAAGGCGCGCTATAGGTGTAATAAACAATAAACCAACGGTTACCGGCCCAACGCATCAGGCCAACCTTTCTGATTATCAGGTAATATAACTAACTACTTTTTTTATTTAGACTGCCTTGTCGAAAACTTGGCATTCAAGAATTATTCTGACACATTTTGAAAACATTTCGCATTCGTGTGACTTGGCGCATCTATTCTCGCAAATCAGTTGTCCGGCTCCTTTAATTCCTAGAAGTAAATATTATACAATATCGTCGAGGGAATTGCTATCTTCAGACGTTTACACGACCCACTTTTTTCGTACAGCCTTCCCGGGCTAGTTCAAAAAGGATGAAAAGAAACTAATAAAAAGTAAACATAGCAAGCACGTAAAGACAAAAAAAAAAAAGAGCGGAGCTTTGTCATAACCTCTTTTCCGAGCTCCCCAGAGGGCACGCTCCCTTCCTTTAGAGCCTCCGTTCATCCCTTCCAGTCTTCTTCGTTACGACAGCGTGAATCAAATTCGCCGCTTCCTAGACTCGTAAGCACTTACAGGAGCACAGACGCACGCCTGTTTCCATACTGCACACCCCGCAACAAACAGGCTCGCGCTGTGGAAGGAGAAATGGAGGGAGGGAAACAAAGGAGCAGCGCTGTTGTAGCAAGGATGGGCGGCATTTTTCGTGAGAGAGACCCTACTCGGGGCAATTAAGGATCAAGTCACATTTTTCTCACCTGACAGGAACACCTGCGGCGGACGCTCCATAACCAAAGCTTTCGGTGTCGCGCTCGTTTAAGACGCGCTCGGTGTCTGCTCACATTCCTTCCACTTTGCACGTCTATATATACACCATCACATACAAACCCACGCACGAACGCGCATAAGGTATGGATGAAGCCCCCTTCCCCCCGAAAAAAATTTCTGGCTACGCTACTGGCACCCAGTACGCACATTTCTTGCCAGCAGTCTGTGTCACACAAAAGTGATGGAATTTTAACTTGATGTCGACTGCGGCGCAATAAATTTTCCTAAACACACCAGGCAAAAGACAAACCGGTAGGCAGAGGGGCAAGCGCTTTGTTTTGTTTCGTATGCTGTACGTGCACGCTCTGTTATTACGTTAGATGCTTTTAAGGGGCACTTAAGCATGGTGGCATGGAATAAGCGGGATGCTGAGTACGACCTACATTTGCATACTGCCCAATCTCGAAAACAGCACGTGTGTACCGCTCCAGATGCGCCGGAAATGAGGTTTAAGGCTGAGGAGGGACGGCGAAGTGGGCACCGAGCTGAATACGCATCGATGCGTTCCAGGCAATTCTCTAGCAATCTCCACGGATGGGCGCGCGCATCTGCGTTGACGCCATGAGCCTTCGCCTGATGCTCGCCTGCCGTCTACTTGAGTGGACGTGCAGATTATGCAAGACAGTCAGTGACCGCTAACCCGTTGCATTTCTTTAATTTCCTGTATTTGGCGCATTCTACGCCTATATGTACGACCAATTTATGTGCAGAGGAGTACTGTGCATTATGCATAAAGTCGTGAGGTGCGGCAATTTCGGTAATTGCACCAGAGGTGTCTCGTTAAATAAAGCCCTCGATACGCAACCTCTCCAAAAGTTTATAGGATGTATATACACTGCGATAAGAGACGTTTTCAGTTTGCAGACGATTGTAACCTAAGCAATTCGCGACTTTTTTTCGCTTTATTTGATACTTGGCACGAGCAGTCAGATAGCATATCACCCGGTGATTAAACGTAAACTCTGTGTTTTGAGGCGCTAAATTATGGAATGCGACGTGGATATCGCAAATAAAGGAAACTAGAACATGAGTTAAACATAGCGGAAGTTCACAGCCAAGGCGCATTTTGCTGCTATCTGACTGCTGTAGAGGTGCGTCTGCCGCTGAAAACATTGTCGAGTAGCGCAAAAAAAAACCACGACAGTGAAGACACAAGAACGGAGGACGTGCGCGGACTTCCAACTATATTTCAGAAAACCATTACAAACGCACGTAAATGCACACCCTTCAGCACGTGCCACACAAAGTTTCGCCAAAGAAGTCACTTGTTAACATTCGAGCTTTACAACTATGGACTCATCAGATGTCAAAAACAATTTAATTTGGGACATCCACGAACATCGACATACAGGGTGCGATGACGTGTTCTTTTATCATAAACTCGCGCTTTCTTCGTGCACCACGTCTAGCAACAAAAGGCGCTTACAGGTTCGGCAAGGCTCGAGCGTTCACGAGGATGTTAATTGCTTCTGGCGTAGCGCTCTTATCAGCAAAAGACAAACTGTCGCGAAGCCGATGGTGGCTGTTTATCTCCTGATTCATTCTTGCTAGGAACGCGACCCTGCGGCAGCTGGTGTCAGTTGCGCAAGCCACACGCTTCAAACGTGACGAGCTTGGTTCGCACCTACGTTGTTCTGTGTCTCGAGAACAATGCAACTTCAACGTGCCAGCGTCCTCGCTAACAAAGACGGTGCTTCCATACAAATACGGCTTACGCAGCGAAACATGCCTGGTTATTATTAGCACAACCGAGGTGAAAAGAAGGAGTGACTATCGTGTAGGAACTGGCGAAAAAGGTGAAACATGAGAAACGACCGCTCTTGCTCACCTCTTTGTGCGAGTGATCGGCAAGTGACAAGCGTATAGGAAAAGACGTCTGCGAAGCCTCACAACCATCATTCGTATCGTGTAGCTGGTCATTCTTTCGAAAAGCAGCGGTTTACTTTGCGTTATAAGCTTTGTAGTAGTAGTGGTAGTAGTAGTAGTAGTAGTAGTAGTAGTAGTAGTAGTAGTAGTAGTAGAAAACATTGTTTTGTTTTGTTTTGCTTGTGAAGGGTGGAGCCCTCAGTCCAGGGCTCCATTCGCTGCTGCTATCCCACTGGCCTGGTCAATCAGTATTCGCTGGTCATCCAGGGCTATGCTGGAAAGAGCCGCTTCCCACTGGGAGGAGGAAGGATTAATTAGTATAGGAAGGCCGGGTGGTTTGGGCCATTCCAACGTGAAATGGTACACGCTTGAGTATTCTCCACAGAAAGAACATCAAGATGCTGTATAGGGTAACAAGTGTGGAGGGTCAGTTTTGCGTGTGGTGGAGGGAAGGTTCTGCGGGGTAGCCTGCAGTGCTGCAGTGTGTGCGTGGGTTGGGCTGGCCTTCCGCTGGCGCCTGATGTTCCGCTTCGGAAAAAAAAGATCGCCGAGCAATCACTCACAGTTGAGAAAGCTGACCCAATTGCAAGAATTGCGTGAAGGGAGGAGCCGACCACAAGAGCGAGACGAAAATTTAGGCGGTGAAGGAATTTCATTGTAGACAATAAAGTTCAATTCTCTCTCTCCAGATAGTTACAAAACACAGGTTCCACACATAATACGTCCCACATTCAATTGGCACTCAAATGCATTCGCATAGGTTCCACAGTGAAGTCACGCTCAATATTTTACGTCATCACAATCAATATTTTGGCACACTCTTCGTCGAGCTACAGTGTCTCAGAATTTCTCGGAGCATATGGCGTTTTAGCTAAGTAGTCCTCAAATGCAATCAGCCATAGTTCACAAGAACTGCTTTGATTTCTTTCGCTTTCTTTCTGTCCTTAATGTCCGTTCACACAAAATCCTTGAGAAAGATTTCCGACGAAACGAGAAGGGATGCTAGCTTTTAGTGTTCGGGTCATTAACTTTAGGTTATTAACAGTTTGTTCAATGTCTCTGTTAAAAGAGAAGTAGTTTCGTCTAAACAGCGAAGCACTTAATACGAAAACAACAGTTTGGAATGCTATACGAAGTAAGGCTAACAGCAAACTCCTTTAGGATCCCATCTGGCGTAACTCTACAAAATGCTGGCATAAGAGAATACGGCCGCTCCAGTGAGCAAAGCGGTTCTCGTACTGTTGCTCGCTTCAGCGCAATGTAAGCGGGGAGAGCACCGCATGTACAAAGGCCGTCAAAGTGATCTCTATAGAAATAGCGCGCGTGCCAGCTCCCTTTCGATCAAAGTTCGAAGTTGCTGCTCGAAGGTAACAGTAGCTTACTATAATTAATATTTATTGTAAATATTTCCTTCACGTAACGCGACAATTATTTACCCTGGGCTTTAGGCTGTTGCTCCCCTCATCTCAGGTATTGACGACATGTACATAAATAAGTTCCAACTGAGAAATGCTTCTCAACTAGCTCCTCGTCATGTACCAATTACCAAGCTGCGTAGCTGCAGTGAAGAAGGCACTCATTTACATGATTTACCAAATGGTACAACTTGCGTTGCATATATAGACCACTAAATAAGTTCATAGTGAAGCCATTTTCATGGCAGTGGAAGTATTCCGAAACTTTTATTTCCGTTGCGTGACGAAGCAATAAAGTAAAGCAACAAAATAGAAGCTAGTTTGAGACGGCACATGACATATGGATGGAGCGAATGACGCAGAAAAAAATTATAGCAATAAGAAAAGGTTATGAAGGAATGGTTTTGGAACGAACCGGAAATGTGCCGTGGCGCGGAAAGCCACTCATCATTTACGCCTTCGGAAAGTAGCGGATGTGTTCGTCCAGACTCGAAACAGTAAAAGGAAACGAAAGAAAGAAAACGGTAATGATGAATGAAGCCAATTTCAGGCGACCCTTCCAGAACTATTTCTCTCCGGTTTCGCTTCGTACACCGGAAGGGCCCTCATCTATTCACACTGTCTACACTTCTACTCCACGCTCTCAAAGCTGCGGCACTAAAATACCAGAAACGTAATCCAAAGAAGGCAGAAGTTCAGGAGAAAAAGGATGCTTGAAGAGATGAAAAATTCTTAAACGGTGGATGTCGCTGGAGACGACGTTTCGACAATTGGTATTGTCTTGTTTTGCCTTGAAGAAGACAAGAGCACTTGTCGAAACGTTGGCTTCGGTAGAGTGACCTAGCTTCGGCGACACCCCAGTTCAAGGACTTTTAATCTCAGAAACGTAATGGATTTCATGAAGACATTCTTTGCATAATCGCGTATTTTTGAAGAGTCGTTCTCTGACTCAGTTTTTGTGAAGTTTCATGAATCATTTGCATTCGTGTCTACCTCTTCTTGGGGACAATATACGTTCGCTTGCGTGCAGTGTGAAAATTCGTTTATCAACTCACCGAAAGCCGGGTGAGGAAGTATATTTCACTATAAATTGAATTTCGCTGCGTCTCACTTTCTTTTTTAATTCTCTCACGTTTAGAGAAATGAAAAGTGTTGAGGAATCAGAGTTTAGCTAACCTGTACATATACATATTTGTCTTTGCAACAATGCTCTTTTCTTGTTAACATTTTCAGCGTTGATGTTTCTTCCGGACGCTGTCGCCATAATGAAATATGTAAAAAAGCCTGGGGTTCTCCAACGTGCGCCTAAATCTAAGCACACAGGCCTCAAGCATTTTCGCCTCCATCGAAAGTGTGGCCGCCGTGGCCGGCATTTGATCCCGCGACCTGCGAGTCCGCAGTCGAGCCCCATAACCACTAGACCACCGTGGCAGACACAGTTTCTGCTGGTTGCATAAATGTAGTTGGGTGGCAACAGCATGCCATTTGACATCACTGTGCGAAATATACATCATTGAGACTGTCGTTTATGTCTTATTTACACTGTTCAACGCGTAGTGAACAGCGGTTGTTTAGTAACTATAAAGCCAACATATTGAAGGCAATGTTTCGTGTGGGGGAATTTACAACGCTTCAAGGGGAGCGTGACCCACTGACCTAAATTGAAGTACGAATGTTCTCAAGAGGAAATCGTAGGAGCACATATGCAGAGAGGACAAAATGATTGGTTTCATTGCTTCGATAAACTTGCGACCAAGCCTATATGAACAACTGCGTTACCTTTAAAATTGACTTTTAGATTAGGAACCCAGAAGTCCATTTTTATCTCGTACGTTGTATCAGAATAAGGCATGAATTGCATGGCACGGAAATAGAATGTTGAGAGAGAGAGAAAGAAAAGCTGTAGATGTTAGCGTGGCTATTCACCTGACATGCTACTCCAGGTATTGGGTGATGATTATCATATATACACTGATGTTGATTCGTAAAACTTATAGACCAGAACACAGCGAATTCAATGCGCAGCGCCATATTTGCATCATGCGTCGCGCTATCTATCGCACCACGACGAAACAACATGCGCGGGCTGCCATGCCAGCAGACGCTACACAGAGCAAACATGAAACTCGCGAAACTCAGCCCGTCGGAGAGCGTGTTTCGCGTCTTTTCTAGCCTGGACACTTTTGCTGTTTTTAATGGTACATCAAGAACACCTTGCTCATGCAAGTCCACAATGTATACAGTACGTGCTGAGCAGGCTACAGAAGCAACCTCGTCAGGTGCGTACGCCGTTACATTTGTAAAAAAAAACGTCCGAAAGAGTGAAACGATATTTTGTTGCCCCATATTACAAGCTGTGCACAAAGTTTTGTGAAAGCTCATCATTTCAACATGCATCGCGTCATAATTAGAGTACGCTTTACGGGTAGTTTCGCGGAACGTAACTTTTGCTTCACGAGCGCTTTTACAATAATGCGTCTTGCTCACAAAAGCGTGCTGTCAGAGAGTATCGCCTGCAGTTTCGTTCATCGATCTCTTTTGGAAGCTATCTGCGCGATTTTGATCTTGTAATGATGATGCTTTACAAGCGAAACTGCGCTACTCTTAGTTAAGCCGATATCGAAATGGGCAGAATCCAGCTGCCTTTTTTTAAATGTGTGCTGTGTAAATACGCTAAAAATTTAGTTGCTTGAGTAGCGCTACGCCTGCGACGTAAAGGGCACTGGCGCGAGTACTATGCCTTGTGTCCAAATAAATTTGCGGACATCAAACACTGAAATGAAAGCACGAAATTCTGGCCAGCTGTCGAGGAACACCGTACCATTTATTACCTTTTGAAGACGAAATGTTGAAGGCGTGGATGCCATCAAAAGCACTAAAGCTTAATACTACGTTGAAAGTGGCAAATCATGCTGATTTATTGTGCTTGAAAGCACTACCTTGAACTACATTTTCGTCAAAGGAAATGCTCAAAAGTTTGAAGTGCACCCCCTCACAAAGCTCGCGCCTGCCTTCAACCCAGCTGCGTGTCACGCAAGTTAGGTTCGTAATATGAAATAGGTGGGCATCACACTGCAGAATACACGCAGGTAGTGTACTTACTCGCGCATTTTCACTCGGTTCCTAGTTTTTCTGCTTGAATCACAGTTATTCATTCGCGACGAAGCTGAGAACACCGCACCGGCACTATTCCCATGGCGCGTCGTGATCGTCGCAGACAACGCTAAGTAATATCCTCCTGTTGCGCTGCTTGTTTTGGCATCCAAAGACGATGCAGTAGTGCCCAGACGAGCTCTTATACGCTGAAGCGGCGCGAACGAGTACTTTTTCGCACTTTAAAGCCTCAGAACTGCAGCTTGCCCTGTTTACTTGGTGCAACCCGCGCGCGCCTTGGCAGTCCGGCCAGCCCGGCGTCTGGGTGCGAGAGTATCCGCTCGGCTCGCCAGCAGCCTGGGTGTGAGACAGGCGTGCTCTGGTGTATACTGCGGTATGAATGAAATGTTGAAAAAGTTTTCTTCTCGTTCCAACAATGCTTATACTCATTGTACGCAATCTCTTCGAAGTCTGAATTATTTATGGGGCCTCGACATTAGCTCGACCCCTCAGAACTCGGCTGAACACTTTGGCTCTAGATTGCTATGGAAGCGAGCCAATGTTATTGTCTTACTGCGCATGCACACGAAGTTCGTATACAGTCATGTGAGGAGCGAGAGGGCGCCCAGATTTTCGAAAACCTCTCCCTTCCCTTGATTTTTTATTGTATACGCCCAAGAATAGAACCTATCAACTCGTGCCATAAAATGACCCACTCCCCCTCCCTTCCTATATGCTGACCCCGAAAAAATCGGTAAAATTCTGCATCCGCCCCCGTACACAGCAAAGCTTGTTACAGAAGAACGCTTTCACTTTATGCATCTTCACTGCTGTTATAGAGATCCCGTATGGCTTCTCCATTACTTATTTTCGTCCTTTCAACGTAATTATTACGACGATTGTTCAGTGTACTCACTAGTAATCCTAACTTAAAAAAAGCACCAGTAAGAAAGAGTGAAACTGCACGCCATCCCACATATTGACCTCGAATGTTTTTAATGTAGACACAGTGGAGTTCAACGAAAAATGAACTGAGTTAAAATCGGTAATACAAGCTATGACCACTGAAGCTTCTTTGAACACACTCGTTGTATACTGAACCGTTGTCCGCAACGCTCAAGCACTTTTACGGCGTAATCTCACCTTTCTCAAGGACACGTAAGACATGTTCTTTTTTAATTATTGATATGACGTGAAGAGATACTGGCGCACAAATAAGGCGCCGGCTATAACTCACGACTTTCTCAGAGTAACACGAAGACTAACAGAAAAGGTCGATTAAAAAAAAATAAATGTCATACAAACTGCTCACAGTGCCACCACAACACAAATCATCTTTCTCAAAGCGTTTTCAACGTGAAAAACTTTAGAAGAATACGAACTTCGATCTATAAAAAATACGTAGTTTACCCTTTTTGACGTTGTTTCACCTCGCAACTTTGCTATTTCTGCATGCTCTAATGGCGGATGTCCGCACATGGAAGCTTAAAGGATCTCCTTCTTGCGAAAAACTCCGCATGGGGGCTAATAAAAGCGTCCGGCCAAGAAGGCTTAAAGGCAAGTAGTAAACGACAAGACGCCCGAAACCCGATCGTTACAACTTTCGACCACGAGCCCTGGTGTACAGCTTTGCTTTCAGAAATACTCCTTTGCTTGTTTTGTTTTTCTTTGCCTTTGGAACACTATATTTTGATCCTGCACATACCCCGAGACTCCACTGCTTGCTGTTGTCGTTTCTGTTTGCTTGGATAGTTAGGGAAGGAAAGAATGTTCGCGTCCTAGGATGCCGGTATGTCATTGCTTTGTTGTTTTCTTACTTTCTCTCTATCGCGTTTTTTAAGAGATATTTATGAGAGGTAACTGCCTCCGAATTTACGACTCCCAAGCACTAGATTTACAGGGCATTAACAACGCAAGAAAGAGACGGCATCTATGGGTGAAGTTGAAGAGAAAGGAGTTTCTTCTGCAGTTATTTTCTTTTCGCTTTTATGACTTTACAAAATCTTGCGCAAGTCTTTTTGGTTTCACTATGAAATGCTTTTGTTTATCAGTGGTATAAACTTGAATTTTGGATCAGCATGTGGCGTACTTGTGGAAATATCATCTCATTGTTGTGCAGCATGATTCCTCGTGTTCTGGGCAACTTCACGCCAATAACCTTGCGCTCTAAGCTGTCACTTTCACTTCACGCCTTGTCAATCTTCACAATCGGCCAGGACCTCTAACTTAAAACTCTTTGAGAACAGTGACACCGCACAGAGGCTCAGTGACAGTGTTGTTGTGGTCAATTGTTCGAATAGCGACCGATAGTAGTCCTATCCCATCGGGTGCTCAACCGAACAAAGCGAAAAACGCGTCAAATAAACCGAGGTGGTTGAAATGAATTTGGAGGACGGCGTAACACTGTTTCTCGCTGCCTATCACAGGAAGCGTTACACCTTGGTGCACTTTATCATTGCTATTCGAAAAAAGCAACAAAATACAGAGCAACATCTCGATACATTGGCGGACATTGTGCCCCTGCCTTACATAACTATAAGCGGCATTAATATGACAGTGCTGAAATGCGTGTCTTTCTTTGCATTGCATTCAGCTTTGCTCGTTTAACCACTTACTCAGAAAAATTATCCAGTTAGAGTAGAACGTTGTGGGGCTGTGCTTGCAGTCTACATCACTAAAGAATTAGTATTGCTTGACGTGACGTCATGTCCAACCTCATGTCATGTCCAGACCGAGGCCCTCCTTGACGACTGCATTGACCAATACGTATACGATGAGTTTCGCCGCCGGCAAAGTGATCGACCGAGAACCCACATCACTATGACTTCGCCGTCAGCCAATACATAGACTTGCCACGGAATACTGCAGACAGCGGCATATATGCGCAAACTATCCGTAACAAAGTTGAGATTAACGGTAAGGGCAAATTGCTTATCTCATTGGCAACATTTTATATCGCGAAGGCTCTAGGAGGCATTCTTTACGCTTCGTGCTCAAGCTTGGATCGAGGGTCGTGACGAGCGAATTGCCGTGGAAAGTAATTTCAGTGTGGGTCAGACTTGAGGACTAAAGATTTACGAGCTGATCGGCGCCTTTCGATTGGTTGGAGCCTCTTAGTGAAACCAGGTGAAGGAGGCTTTGCCGCCGCTATCTAGCGCCTGTAAATCGCCTTGGTTGCGCAGTGAAAAAAGAAATGGGTAATAAAGAAGGAAACGTGAAGAAATGAGCTTGGAATCTGGGAAACTTCTGGAGTTAATTCAACTTCCATCCCATTGCTCTTAGCTTCTGACCAACACTAACGAGGATGATCCTTGAGGCCTGTACAAATAAAAGTTTTCTCTCTCTCTCTCTCTCTCTCTTGGGGAAGTAAAGAACAAAGTGTGGGCTGCAATTCTCGATTCATTGAGTTACTTTCTGTTTTAATCGCACACTTGCTGCCGTATTTGCTTCATTTCTAAATGAAATTAGGGATGTGTGAAGCCTTACGCACTTAGTGATACAGACAAAACGGTTAAATACTTTCCGAAGATAGCTGGGAAGACTTTCACAACTTTTTCCGAGCCCAAGCCACGAATTCGCCGCTCTATTGCACCGCCATTATCCCTCATTGCGCGAAAAGCACTTCAAAATGCATAGTACTTGGCGCAAGCAGATACACGACTTCTTTCTGGTTTTTTTCTTTCATTCACTCTGTTACAAAGTTATAACTTCACGTGCATATAACCTTCTCGCGGAAAGAGTCCACACAGGTCTCAAAAACATACGCGATAGTGAAAATTCCGAGCAAATGAAGCAAATATGGGTCCGATTGGTGCACGTAATTCGCGCACCTATTGGACCCATATCTGCGACTTGGTCCTCCATCTGAACTCTGTAGACGAGATAAAGCAACACTTCATCGGCTGTGGCTTGGTGTCGCGTTACGAAAACTTTGGGATTAGGCTTTCGAATGTCGTTTGTCTGTTTTCGGTTATCTGTTCTTGTTCAATGCGGCAGTGAGCAAACCCACTGTCGCGTTCTTTGTCGATGGCCTCACTACAGTGCACAAAGCTGTCGCTGGCGTACGTCTTGGCGCGTTATGACGATTGGCCACTTGCACGTCAGAAAATCCAGGAATGCCGGCCTGAACAGTCATCGCACCAGAAGTCGTTCGAAGCATTATTCAAGTTCTCACTTGTCAGTGGCCTAAGAAGAAGAAAACAAACAACAATAACAACAACAACGCCGACTACGCCGACTACGGGGACCATGATAGCAACAAAACAACGACGGCTACGATGATAGCAACGACAAAAACTACAACTACTCTTGCAGCTGTACTACAACTGCTACCTTTACTATGCAACTGTAACAACGGCTACATTTTTGGAAGGAGCAGGCGAGCAACTGCAACCAAGAAGTGCACAATGCCTGCCAACGCATACTTCACGGTAAGGAAAGGAGAAAACTGTAAAGAAACAACCAGGTAACCAGCCACAAATACAAAACTAATGACGCAGAATAGAGTGAGCCAATAAGAATAGTATAAGCAAGACTGAACAGAAAAAAGCACGGAAAGCCAACGCTTCGCTACAGTCTTCCACACTCGTGGAAAGAGTGGTCGTAAAAATATTCGACCTCGATTGCCACACGAGAAGTTCGAAACGAGCGGAGAAAGCTGTTCGAAAGGGTATCCTAGCTGCTCACGGCGGTACGCCACAAGGTAAAGCCTAAATCAATGGTTTGTATATAGCTCATGCAGGCTAAATCCTACCCATCGTCGCGAACCAGTGATGGGTCGGATTGAAGAAATACTTGTTATTCTTTCAAGGCGTAACAGGGGTTTTTGTTTTTAATAGAGAGTTTTCCTATATTCGTTTCTTCTGCACTTTTACAGGGGATCTCGTTTCGTGCATAGATCTTTATCGTTTTTCACTCCAGCAAATTCAAATGCTGCCATCGAGAGGGATAGATGTAGTACCCAGGGCACTTTTTTATATTTATTTTTGTCAAGAAAAGGACTCTGCAGTTTTATTTTTCCGGAGGCAGTTGCCTTTCTAGAGAAATATGCCATAAAACAAGGCGCGATCGAGGCTGGAAAGTGCGCCTGTAGAGGTTGCGACATTCAGACGCATGCAGATGGGCTCCCCAGATCTGCTAGTCCGTTTGTTCTGTTTTTAAAGCTAGAAATTCGCAGCAAAAGGTTCGACTAACTCACTCAGGTCACTCTTTAGGTGATCCGAAGCAAATCAGATTAAAGAAACCAGATTTCTAAAGAAGTTTAGGACTTCTTGATTAAAAAATTTTATAGAATGGGTGAAGAGTATACGGTAAAACGCGAAAATCGCTTAGCAGACTCGCAAGCCATCCAAGCGCCTTGTGGTCTTAAAGTTCGCCTCAAATCTCTAGAAAGTGCACGAAAAAAATTAGGCGAAATAAATGGGCAAAATGTTGTGTGCAGAAAACAACAAAGAAGCATGAAACAACAACGTATTTTATTAAGTACTACTACTACTACTATCGCCAACATAGACCACTAAAGCTTTCGCCTTAATAAACGGAAGGGGACTGTACTGAAACCCAATTAATCAGTGTAGTGTGAACGGAAGAAAGTGTCACATAAACCGACGAAATCATCGGGAGGATGATGAGTGGTAATCGTTTCCGGGCTTCCAATTTCGATTATCTCCCATCTTCGCAGTCTCTACCCCTAATCTGCCATGCGGCTGCATCCTGTGTAATCTCTTTCCCTGCAAGTTGTGTTCCACGCTGTTTGGCCGCACTGTAGTCATACGAATGCCGATATAACGCTCGTTTATCTCGTTGCCGATTGCTCAAATGTTACCGCATCGCCGAAGTTCGACTCGTACTAATGTATACAACTGATTACATTCATTTATCCCGTAAGAACGGGCTTTCGGAGCATCGCCAAATGGTCCCATATGTTGAAACATGTAACGGCATTCCTTTCATCTGTATATAACGCCATACCGCCGCCCCAGTGTTATTTTTTGTCTATTGTTTTTCAAGGCAATCGTTTAGTAACAGATAAAAAAAATGCTGATTGATGTCCATAGTCAAAGTTACTTAGAATTCTATAGCGCACTCTTGATCGGCAGTTGCCTTCACGTGAAAACCGCATAGAAAGCGCTAGGTAAAGTTAAGTGCAGAAAGGGCACAGAGGTCTAACAGCGGAGCATGTTCGTATACAGACTGCACCTTCTCAACTGCTGTAAAGGGTTAGGGAACGAATGGCAAAGGAAGAGGGAAAATTAAGGTGACGATGCAGTACTGTAGTGTGAGCAGTGGCCCACTCAGCCCAATGTGCGGCATACATTACCATGAACAGTTCCTACACCCTCATAACACACGCTGTCACGGGTAAATGGCATGAACAAAGAATATGCGTAGTTAAAGAGCATGTTGGAAACTAAGTGTGAAGCGTAGTTTTGTAGAGGTGTTAATTTGGTACTATTAAATTACACGTAAGGTGTACAACGTCGGATAGATTGCCATGAATGTATTGCGCAAGGAAGAGGAGGAGGAGAGGAGGAAGGCTTCTGTCCATCCTGCTTTTCTGCCCAGCCAACAGGAGAAGTTACTTTAGCGATCGTTGACACATAGTATACTATATTAGTGGGGCTAGTGGAACCAAGCTAGTGTTCGGAAACTCGCACTTTAACATCCTCGCTGTGTTCGGAGAACAGCCTTGCCGGCCGATTCAGCACAGAAGCTTCATTATTGCCGACGTGGATCTCGTCGTCATGAGGTCATTCGCGACAAGAGCTTCTCGGAGCATGTGCCAAGCGGGGGCGCAAAGACACTTCTAATTTGGTTCCTCTAGCAAATGATAGTGGCGATCGCCGACCGCTAAGGTAAACCTCTTCACCTTTAATACAAACCGTGTGATATTGTCCGCTTGAAACAATATTCTCTATATACAGCTGAAACGACAGCGTGTGCGTATTCCGTTGCCTGATTAGACAAAGCCGTCTGACAAACAAAATTGGAATGTACAAAGAAGGTCAGGTACTCGAGCCTCGCCCCGCGGCGAAATGAAGGTAAGCATCGATCGAACGCAGCGGCACTTATCTGTGCTTCATGTTGCGCATGGGATGCCAGTGACACTACGGCTGACCTAAGCGTTGACACCCGCAGCTTCATTTGCTCGGTTCTGTGCCCGTTTTGCCTAGCTCTGCTTATTGCTTTTCTGCTGCACAGAGGCAACGCAAACATTGCAACACGTCGCCGAATTGCAGGCGCCCCTATAGGCACCATGGCAGTTGTCTGCGTCCCAACAACACCTCGACTCCTGAAGACAGCAGCTTCGATTGCGCAGATGATGCTAATATCGCGAGCAATCGTTAGGGCTCGAACTTATTTCTTCGTCAGTGCTTCTATCTTCAGTCTACCTAATTTTCTAGAGGATGCCTAGGTTGCACAGTCTCAGTGACGCCATTGTTAGAGTTACAAACATTTATTCTCTATCACTCTTGAAGAAAAAGAAAGATGCCAATAAAAGCTGGCATCTCGAAGCGCTCTTCTTCGTCAGGAATCGATCTTGCAGCAATAAAGCGAATCAGGACCGTGCGTGTGTTTCTTAATCTTATCGCCTGCCATCGGACTTCTCTCATCAGTTATTTATCGCTATAGACTATTTCAGCCGTGTAAGAACGGTGTCATACTGCTGTGATCACTGCAAGCAAATATGTTGATAATCATGTAATCTCAGAAGAAAGTGTACCCAAAAGAAGCGTAAATTTTACACAAGGTACAGAGCATGGAATTCAGTTATCGCTTGCTAATGACCGAGAGCCCGTAGAAAGTAACGAAAATATAAAATCAGCGATAGAGTGCCAGTTTTACAGATTTCATCCCGGAATGAACCCGAATGAAATAGCGTACATTCTAAATAGACAGGGCGTGCAAACACGGACACGAGAAAGAAGTCAGGACACCACAAACACCACGGCGTTTGTGGTGTCCTGACTTCTTTCTCGTGTCCGTGTTTGCACGCCCTGTCTTTTTAGAATGAATACTTACCAACTAGCTCAGCTCTCTGCTATTCTAAAATAGCGTACGCTCGGTGTTCACCCGTTCGTGGTCCATTAGGACAAACCATACACTCGTAGAAATGAAACGATTCTCTCATCTATTTCGGGAATGTGCGCCGCACTGTACTGCGCAATATCTGAACTTAAAAAAGAAAGTATTCTCTTTCATTTGAGAATGCAAAGCAGTTCAACTTAATCACCAGGAGAGGAAAAATAAGTAAACGCAATAAAGAACACTCGCAGAAAGAACCCGACTTAATTCCATTGTACAACTCATCGCGAAGTCTCCATCAGCATATGAGAGAAAAGTTTCTTTATGAGAGAAGGGCTTTCTTTATTACCTCAGCATCCGCCCTTAGCGCTAAGCTCTAAACGGGTATGCGGCGTTGAAGTCAGTAACATCGCAGCGTTTGCACGGTGCTGTTGGTCAGAGCACGGTAATTCCTCGAAGCGTTAGTAGCTGTATACGCGCAAGAGAGACGGCGATTACAGGGCCACATGGAGCAGGCGTAGAAAAACGCAAAAAGTTTTCGGTTTTCCTTGTTGTGAGCAAGCACAACACTTAAGGGTCATTGCACAAATACACCCCATTTGGCATATAATAATCATCCGGAAAACTTTGAAATGTATGCGATGTTTCGTCACAGCACGCTGATGACCGCCCATCGATTATGTCACTGCACGTTATTCACGTATTGTTCTACTTATGTTATATTTTCTTTTTAACTGTTTTTGACATGTATCGCCATGTCTTGAAACTTCGAGTGTCCTAACACTTGCCTTTCAAAGACCACGTGGATGCAATGACCCTGCAATGTTCCAACGAGCCAAACACGAACTAATTGTTTACCGCTCCGTATTTAATATGCTGCAGCAACATGTTTTATGACCAATCATAATACAGACAAGGATAAACTTACTAAGTAGCAGCGAACGAGACTTAAAGTGATCGCGCGTCATCGACAGACAGCAATCGCTTTCACCCCAATAATGGTCGTTGACGTCAAGCAGCTAGGGCATCTAATTACATTCGTTTGAACAGCCCGCTGTCTGACGCAGCTGTTGGCGACGAAGGGATGACAGCGCAGCTTTCATTAGAAGCCCGGGGACCAAGCCGAAGGAGTACCTCACAAAATCACGCCAAGGATAGCGAAAGGCGCAAGCGATAACGAGGTACTCTTCGTGAGTATAGTTAGCAAAATAAGTTAGAGTACTTAGAGTAGTTATTGCGATGTTGTACGGGCCAGCCTTGTTATTCGCACCTCAAAGAAGTACCGCTGGCGCGCACATGCAACTCGCGGGCTAATGGCTCGCGTGATAATATGTCGCTGGCGTAGGAAACATCTCCGAATGCTTCGCAGCCAATGGGACTAAGTATTTTCACAATCAGTCATTTGTGTACAGCTTTCTTGCGACGCTCTATCACCACGATAGCCGCAGCAAATTGACATGACTAAGAGAGAGGGCCGGTATTTCGGTTTCGCCACAGTGCCGAAACAACCGCAGAGAAGTTACCTGTGCACGCGGGGCACACACTGTCGCTTCTGCTGAGGTTCAAGATAGGCTTACCACCTGCTACACCGACGCGCTCGCACACGACTGGTAGCAAGGTCTTCCGCGCCTGTTGTGTTCACGGCGCGGTAGTAAGCCGAAGGGAGTTCCTCGTTAACGGACCTTTATTCAGCAAAGTGGTTGCGTAGAAGCGGACGCTGTAAAACAGCTTGACAGGGTGACCTCAATTATTTTGGGCAACGCTATCACAAATCCGCCAAGCGTGTAAACATAAAAGTCGACGTCAAAGAAAGATGTACTAACGGTCCAGAAGAGGGCTAACGGGATATCGAGGAGCGCCAGCCTCGGTGAGTGTGGTAGGCCTCATGAAACGTCCAGAATTAAAAGATAGAAAAGGGGAGCTTGCGCGCTGCGAAGTGTATGAGAAAGAGCAATCGTCTAGTATGATCTTAGGAACATTAGCGCGAATGAAAAGTAATATCTCGAGGCAAAAAAAAAATTTGGGGGACGCTTAAGCTTCGCCTTTAAGAGTTGAACGCGATAGCGCACTTCGAACGCTACGAGTGTTTAACAGAATGCGCGCAATAAGGTGTGTGCCTTATGTAATGGGTAGGATGCTTTAAACCAGGAGCAATTATGCGCGAGAACCTTTTTCGAAGCTGCGATGCACCCACTACGTGGTCTTAAGGGAATACGCGCAGTAATGTGTGTGCCTTTTGTAATGGGTGGCTGTCTTTAAACCACCAAGTCTTTATGATGTTGACGCGGTGTGACGCCCGATGGCAATGTACGCTTGTACCACGCAATATTACTGCCATATTACATCTCGGACTGTGACACCTGTATACTAGACGCGTATTTTTGGGAAGCATCAAAGTTACTTTCAGTGCAGCTCCAAGCAGAGGCGTGGCTGTGTGGTAGAACACTTGCTTGCCACGCAGACGGCCTGGGTTCGATTCTCACTCGGACCAAACATTTTATTATTTATTTTATTTGCAGCTTTTTCGATTTTTCGGTCACGTACAAGATGATGATTTTTCGCTCACAACCAACGGTGCCGACGCCGACGGCGGAATTTCTGCGATACGAGCTCTTTAACGCTATCGCGTTAATACATCATTAAGCGGATAGGTGCCTGGTAACGAGTGTACACGGATGTTGGAATACGTAGGATAAGCCTTCTCCGTACATTTGTACGGAGAAGGCGCGCCCGCGTGCACCGAGTCAAGAAAGAAAGACTGTGAACTGCTTTTCTTTTTCTTTCGGACTTTACATCGACGTATTAAAGTCTCCTTAGAGCGACTAGCTATGAAGCGTTGAAGTAGAAAAGCAGAAAAGAACGGTCCACTGCGTCACAAAGAGAGAAAGAACGGAATAGGATTGATAAGAATTGGGTCACGACAAGAAGTTTAAAAGTTGACTCCCCTGCGCTCTACGCACAATTGAACATGATCTTTCTTTTTTTTTTCACTTTATAAGATTGATTATTTTCCAATCTGAGCGTCTATATAGGTTATCGTCTCAAGTGTTCAGCTTCGGGCCCGGGAACACTTTTTTTAATAAGATCCTGGAAACGGTCATTTGCCACTGATAGAGACGACCTTCTTTGTTGTAAGGATATGGCCATGGCTCAGAAGCGAAATCCATTCTCAATAACAACTATAAATGACAGGATATAGAAAGCAGCTGTAAAAACCGTTGCCTCCCATGGTGAAAAGCGCGATGAAAGAATCGGGAAGTGAAGCTACACTCCCTTTTTACAAAAAAGTTTTGTCGCTTCACTGTAATCCGCGATTTTATATTTGAAGTAGGAACGCACATTTCGTTTTCGCGGCTTTTTTGTTCACTGGAATACGAAAAAGTGTAGTGGTCCTTAGCGAAAACACTGCGCTTTTCCATCCCGGCCGTTAATCACAGAGAAATAAATAGGCATGTGAGTTCTATAATTTTGCGTTGCTAGTGTTTGTTTTATGACGTTACCTTTTCCTTCTGTCTTAGACTATCCATTGACTGGAAAAAAGAAAAGAAAGAATAGCAGTGGCATACAGGAAGGTCAACTGGTTAGTGTTTTGCTGTGTGTCATTTCACGAAATAGCGAATCAAAAGGGTGTTTCGTTTATGGCAGCCGCGCGCTAGTGACGGTTGTAATGTGGCATACCTGGGCCTGTTATGTGCGTCGAGAGCGCGGCGGTAGTAAAACGACGACAGTTATCAGCGTACGATAACCATATTCGTTACAGGATGAAGGCCACTTCTATTGATCGTTTCGTTAACCTTACGGAAATAAAATAATATTGCCGAAGGATAGGCGTGTAAAGACGATAAAGGTTGTACTGTGGACACATGTCCTCGCTCCAAGAAGTGAGAGAGAGGTTTTGTGCCTGGATGCTCTCTCTGGAAGCTCCGTCTCTTCTTCCATCGAGTTTCCCGACACCTTTGAATTTTCCTTGCAAGCCCATATTCCCCATCCTGCAGTCACCTCGCGTGCGGCTGGAAGGTAATTTCATCGGCGCATCAGACCGAGAGAGAACTGCTGAGTCATTTCGACCATGGGGCTTCGGAATCGAAGTGGTTGGAGATGACCTGCGCTTTGGATTGTTGTCGTCGTCGTTGTTGCTACTGCTGCTGCTGCTGCTGTTGTTGTTTAAATAATGTTATCGTGGAAAAACAAGCCAACTGGAGGGCCTCGCATTTCGTTCTCCCAAAAATGAAAAAAAAAATTCTTTCTGCATTTCTTAGTTGCAATTCCATTTTCGCGCCGATCACCTTACCCAGCACCGTCATCTCATTCGCTCACTCTTGCGTTCTCCTGGTCAGTAGTCACATGAGGTAAGCGTGGCGCAGATGGGAGGAAAGAAGAAATGGGGTGCAATTTCCCAGGTCGAGAACTTTCTCTTAGGTAAAATGAGAAAAGGCTAAACGAAGAGAAAAAACTTCGATAACGCAAGAGCAACTAGGTAAGATGAGTGCACATCAAGTCGTCTGAGATGGCCACTGGAAAGTGGAGTGGAAGACATTACCGGCCAAACGCTACGTTTTTTTTTGTTTTACGCTACTCCGGAAGCAATTCGTTGCGTAAACTCGCAATTCGAGCAAACTTACGATCTTACGAACTCGGCAACTTACGAACTCGGCAAAAATACACGCTACATTTCTATTTATAGAATACCTGTATCGCTTTCAGTACTGGCGCTTCGTTGCCAAGAGATTTGGAGGCTCCTCATGAAACATTCGCTGTTTAAGTGTGCGAATCTTTCGTTGTACTAGAAGTACACGAATAGGGTGCAACGAAGGAAATCGACTGTTTCGGACCAATGTTTCGTACCAGCCTAGTTATAAGTAATGATCCCTGACCAGCTCAAGTGAGCTTTTGCATGCTGTCCACAAAATTGGTCTCCCTGTGGCTAATGGCCAGAGAAAGGGAAAGAGGGAAAGATAAAATGAGAACAAACAGTCTGCAAGGCTAACATACCAGCACTTGTTAGCACTCGCTAATTCGTTTGTTAGTATCTATTACTGTTGACTAAATCACGGGTAACGTTCGCTAACGCCTTCGAATGTTGGATCAAGATGGCTTAATGACGGCTAAGGTTGGTTGATATTGGCTATCTGATGCTACAAATTCAACATTATCTTCATTAAAGATTATTCTAGTTAGCAAGTTGTCTGCCATGCTTATATCTATGTGTAGATACGTCGACACAGTAGAATTCCGTTACGATAAGATTTATCCGGAGTCTAACATTTTCTTCGATAACGTTGGCGTGAGAGAGCAGGTATCTTTACTCTTCGTAATGCAGGGCAGTCAAGATAACAAAGTGTAATAAACTCTCTGCCTTTCCATCCTCACCTTTTTACTGCACCGCCTTCCGTGCGGTAAGTCTATTCTTGCCGAAGAGCCCGACTAACAAATCACAGCGCTTGACGACATCGTGGGTGCCTCACCGTGTGCTGACCGTCGCGTATTCCTGCATTCATTATTAGGTCCTCAATCTTCAGCGGCGGGTCTAAAGAAAGCAGAGACCTTAACGCTGATAACAGAGCGGGCACGTACGCGTATCGTCATTCTCATCTTTGATGCCGGGCTAACATTATAATTTATTCACACGCCTCGATTCCCATCTCCTGCAGAACCGCTCGTGAATAGCTCTTGGTACAACATGCTCTTGAGAAAGCGCTGCCCTTCTGCAAGGTATGCTGTGCCCCTCACTAAATCTATGCGTCATTTAGGCTTCCACTGCTACCGCTAGCGTCGGTCGCGACCTGTGTATGAACGGCCATTTTAACGCGTTGTGTTATTCTGCGAATATTTCCCCGCATGTGCTAATCTACGCACTTTCCGAAGTTACAAACTGTAGGACAACACGCACACACGTGACTAGTTTCGCTTTTACGCTTGGAACGTCGATGTACTGTATTTGTACTCGGCTGAGTTAGCACTTATTTGAACTTTACTTCTATAGATCTGACGCGCAATCTAATTAATTAATTAACGTGACGCACTGTAACAACTTGTCGCATACTATACGCTCCACTTTCTTTTGCGCATAGGCGACTACCTCGGCACGCCTTCTCGCATAAAAGCTGCAGGCAATTTTAAATTGAAAACCTGCCATTCAAAGACGAGCGAACCCGTCTTTTTTTGTATGTATAAAACCACTCTAGCTTGTTTATGTTTTTTCTGTCTTTTTTGGTGCATATTCTTGCACTGATTGAAGAGGGACCTAAGTAAGCGCTTCCGTCGCTATCTCATTACACCATGGCTAAGCAGATCAAGTGCTCATTCATTATTGATACGCTCTCCGTCGGCGCTGAGAACACGTGTAAAGAGAAGCGCTCAAAGCCTCTTTCGTGTATGTCAATGCACACGGAGGAAACAGATTAGAGTGCAGCGTTCGATCAGTTCAGGATTGATCGGCTCTCCTTGCATTATGCAAAATAAGCTCGGGCACTCAGTTGCCAACGGACGATGATCAGTGATTCGAGCTCTCCTCGAAATAGTGTCGCCTTTCAGCAAAAGGGTTTCGTTAGATCTATCATAACAACGTAGTGATAAGTTCGTAAAATAGAACTATTGCGCGTACCTATGCCGGCTACGAAAATAAACGCAGAATATGAAGTATACCGCGCTGTTACATATCGCACATCCTGAAAACGAGTAGGCCAAACGTGCTTAAGCATAATAAGGTATAAAAGTTGAGCAAGAATATTGTAGACATCCCAGTCATTGCAGTCTGATTTATTCAAGAAAATTTTGTGTTTCCTGAGTATTGTATTTTTTTAAAATATTGGTCGAGAAAGGCTAAAGAAGGAAGAAGGGAACAATTTTTATCAGTTCATATTAATACAGGTATCAACGTGCTTGCATGCACACGCGGACAAGAAAAAAAAAAGATAGAAGGTTGTTAAGATTGGAAATGTCAGGACACGCCTTTCTTGTCTATGACGTCATCTCCTAGGCGTCACAAAGAACGAAATTAAAGTGTCGTAAAAGAAATATTAATCGTTGGTATTTAACGTCCGCAAACCACGATATGATTACGAGAAACGCCGTAGTGGAGGGCTCCAGAAATTTCGACCACTCAGGTTTCATTTACCTGCACCTAAGTCCAAATACACGGGCCTCTAGCATTTTCGCTTCCATCGAAAATGCGGCCGCCGCGGCCGGGATTCGATCCCGAGACCACCGGGAAAGCATTCTAGCCACATAACCACTAGACCACCATAGCCGGTGTCGTAAAATAAAGCAGCAGGCGTTAAGCTCACAAGGATGAAAAATTGCTAAATAGGAGGGCCAAAAACTACGTATAGAGACCCCATGACAGCTACACGAAAGATAAATATAAACCACGAAAGAAAGAGCGTTATTGCGCAATCGAAAAAGGCACCAGAGGAAAGAAAGGAATGCTCTTTTAAATGATGGCCGTGACAACATATGATTTAATGCAGAAAGTAAACTAAGATAGAACGAAGAACAGATAGATAAAAAAAGAATAAAGGCAACAAAAGGATACGAAAGAAGTTGCGAGAGTGACGTCATTCATCTTCATCGTCCTTATTTGCTCTTCCAGTCAACGTGCGCGGGGCCCGAAGCACGGTTCCGGCGCAATCGTTGCGACGTGGGGATGATTCGTGGCTTTCCGCAGCAGGAAAGCTTTATTGATGGCGGGCTATATCTTGATTCTTCTTCTTTTCTTTGCCCACGAGGTGGTGCCCTTACGGTCAATCGCTTTCGCCTAAACTTATTTTTTTTTGTACCTTTGACAACTAGCGGCCAATTAGCGGCAGGAAAGTTAAGCCCCCACCTTCCCTCGCCTCCGTTGGCGCCGCCCCCTGTTAGTTTATCGGCGACCACATAAAGGCAATAAATACTCGTGGCGCTGACAATGTTGTCTAGCATAATAGACCTCGTGTTCATCAAGAAGGTGTTGCCAAAAAAAAATAAAGCAAGAGCGGACTCGCATCGTCCTTTAACAGAGAGATACCAAGGGGTCGGACCCTTCGTTTCTGCAGACAAAGCGTGCAGTCGTCACTGCTGACACTATCAAAGCAGACGTTGTCAGAGACAGAGGTGCTGGGGCGCCGACAATTGTGGCGCCATAGGGACGTGTACCCTTCATGGGCGTCTTCTACTGAGCGTTGTGCTATTGCAGCGAGTCGTCAATATGAAAAAAGAGAGCGACAGAGAAACTATAGAAAGGTTAGATTTCCGCCCCAGAAGAGAAGCGATTGTCGGTACTGATGCTCCGACTTTGCGCTGTGTCTCTGGCATACCGTGAAACCCGGGGCGCGGAAAAGTTCCGCAGTTTTCGATCAAGGCTATACCATCATTTTTCCTGGGAAGGGGAGGTGGGGGGGATGAAGTGAGCTTCATACAGTTATGCTTTGGGTGCGAATTTTGTACACATCTCGATTTTATTTGCGAGGCTGCATTGACTAATCAGACTGGGGAACATTCGAACTGCGGGATATCGGCTGGAACCACGATCTATTGTTCTTAGCGCACAATAATAACGCACTTTTGGGTGAGAGCTGGGAATACCTCCGATTGATACGGAACAGAAAGCGCGGTCCTATAAAAACCTGTAAAAGGGAGTTTTTACACACGCGCACGAGCTTCGAAGATATTGAACTCCCCGAAGTACCAGCGGCAATCATAAAAAAAGAGCCTGACGACTTCTTATTGTCCTGCTTCGCCACACGGGGCTGATCAACGCCTCGTGACACAAACCTGATGTCAGCGCACGAAAAGCTCAGACGGAACACCCCGCTCTGAACGTCGGGTTATTGACGACCAAATCAATGGTATGGTTAATCGTGGCGTCTTACAGCCGTCCCACAGTCCTTGGGACTCCCCGGTCGTACTTCTGAAAAAGAACGACGGTAGAATCCGATTCTGTGTTGATTATAGGCGCCTCAACAAGATCACACGCAGTGATGTTTATCCGATCTTCAGAATCGACGACGAGCTCGACTGTCCGCAAAGAGCAGAGTTCTCTTCCTTGGATCTTCGATCGGCGTCCTTGCAGGCACCTATTGATGAAGCTGACCGCCCCAAAACCATGTTCATAACTCCTGACGGCTTTACAAGCTCGACGTGATGCCGCCTGGTCTTTGCAACGCTTCTGTCACATTCTAGCGTCTCACAGACAACAGCGTATGTAAAAGGCTGCATATGCCAAGATAAACCTCGCTTCTGCAAGACCACCAGTACCATCATCCACCACTACTTCGCATTCGCTGACTGACGGAAACGTCATAGTGTACACTTGGACGAGGTGGCAATTCATAGCAAACTATACAATCAGATGAAAAGCAATGTGTTGCGGAAGAAGTTAAAATCGAAACAAAACACGGCGTTGTGTTTTAACCGCTTACGTCTACACTGCTTTAATGCTCGTAGGGAGCTTTCGCAACTCTACTGATGTATATGCATGAGATCCTGAGTCCAGTACGATGGAACGCAGCTGTTTTCTTTAAGCTCGATCACGTGTATTGCTTTACAGCGACAGCTGTTATGAGATCACAACAAGGGCCATTTTTGGCGCCGTAGTTGTCCGCCGCAGCCGCCGCCGCCGGTGTACTTAACCGCTATCGCGCGAAAGAAGAAAAAAAAACGAAATAAGAAAAAAAAAACTCCAGGATGGAACGGGGTTCGAACCTGGGATTCAACGCAGCCATGCCGGTGCTTGAAACTGCTTTGCAAAAAGACCCTATACAGACTTCATGCCAGGAAGGAACCAGATTAACATATGTAATGTAGCGTGCTAGAAGAGTAAAATAAGAACCAGGCGTCACACAACGCGAATTCTGTAACCAGGCGTCACAGAATGCGAATTGCGCAACGATTGGGTTGTTAATTGCTTCCAACCCTTTACAAAGGGCTCTGCCATAATTCTTCATCGTCATCAGCCACACCATCAACAAAGTGCACATAATGTATTACAGGTGTTCAGCGGGTACCACGGTTCTCTGCAGAATGACGAAAAATGGCATAGTGGCTGCTTCCCTACTTCACAAAAATTATGATGAAGTGGGTGATGAAGGGCTCAGCCATAATTCTTCATCGTCATCAGCCGTCGCATAAACAAAGTTCACATAATACCTTACAGATGGTAGCTCGCTTCTCCGCAGAATGACGAACAATGGCGTAGTCGGTGCTTCCTTACTTTACATAAATTATGATTTGTGGCGTAGTGGGTACGTTGCTGGGGTACTTACCCCAAGAGGGTTTATAACGGGCTCTAGAAATGCCGCTCTTCCAGCTTTCGCTGTGACTGTGCTGCGCTTTCCACGCAGGCTTGGCGCTTTTTTTTTGTATGCTCCCTTCTTTCTTCCTCCCTTTCTTTCCCTCCCTAATCCCCTTTCCCCAGCGTAGGATAGCCGATCGGACGCGCGTCTGGTTGACCTTCCTGCCTTTGCTTGCGTTTCCTCCTTCTCCTTCTAGTGGCGGAAATTTTCGGGACGAGTTTGGCGCAGCGCCTCACCACGCAATGTAAAATGCACTTCGTACAAGGGGCCGCGAAATGCAAAATTCCTCTGGAATGACCCGCGTAAGCAGGACTCCGCGTCAGCGTTAATTAAAATGTGAATACGAAGCACTGGATCACTAGGGCAGATTTTTCTCAGAACGCAGTGCGGAATGCACAAGTGTGCAAGTTTGAGCTTTGCCTCAAGGGCGCCTCAGCGTGCAAAGGAGCACACACGTATAATAACCCAGTCTGCTGACTATGCAAAGACCTGTAGGAATCGCATTCACTTAAGACATGCGCAAGTGACTGTTAGTATGCAAGTTTACTCAAGACTTTCGAGTGTGTGCAGCCAACTTTGTCTATAATATTTTCGTGAAAGCTGAAGACCGATAAATGCGGAAGTTCATAACGTAGATAGCAATATCAATAATATCTCGAAAGTTTCTTGACAAGTCATCGTGATAATGTAGAATGCATTAGGATTAATAGAAGCAGGCACGGTATTATTATTTTTGTCGATGATCAGAGAGAGTCGCTTTGCAACGCGCTGGATAAATTGAACGGCTGAACTCTTTCAGAAGAAAGGAATCCTGCACCATCGACAGGACTTAACGTCACAGAAGAAGGCTGTGCAAGCGCTACTGCGCTTTCTGCGTTCAGCCGGTCTATCAGAATGGCTCTGATTGGAACGCCCTGCATGTGTGTGCATTAGTGTTTTTTTTACTTTTTATTTTGTCTCTCTCTCTTTCTGTCTTCTCTCCGACCCCTATTTCCCCACCCTGAGCAGGGTAGCAAACCAGTTGCTAGTAACAGGTTAACCTTCCTGCCTTTGCTTTTAATCTATTTCTCTCTCTCTCTCTCTTGTTGATGGTGCAGGCGCATATGCGGCAATTCACGTTTAGCTGCGGACCTTCTTTTCAAAAGTTTTGCTAAGTTCAACGAAGTGTGTCTTTCACAATCCCACTGCGATGCGTTGCGACGGTAGAACTGCAGACCGCTTTTTCGCGAAGGTGCTACTCGAACTCCGTCCCTATCACACGTCGGCCCACAAGGCAGTGAATGCACTTCTGTGCTTCTTGAAAAGCGACTGGTCTCCGCGAATGCCTTTGAAAAAGTGGCGTATTTCCGCACGCGTGCGCGAATTTACCACTCCTTTCCTTCTGACCTTCTTTCTCTCATCTTTCTATTCCCCTTTACAATTCCACACAGCATAGTGTAGCCACCAAGGCGCTCTTCTGAACAACCTCCCTGCCTCCCTCCCTGCCCGTGACTCGTTTGCTGACCCAATGTCGCAAACATGGTTGAGCGACCCAAGTGTCTGGAACTGTCGCTTACGTAAACTGGACCCATCGAGGAAGCTGCGAAATTCCGTCGCACGTCTCCCGCCGTGACGCAACTTTATTGCGCCGTCTATGGTTAGGAGTGGCTTTCACGAAGGCGTACTCTCTTCGCATAGGAATGGCAGACACCTCCAGATGTGACTCGCGCAGCGGTGACGAAACGACGGAACGTCTACTCTGTTTTTGTGATCGCTTTGTGACCGCACGCAACGTTCTACGCACTGCGCTGAAAAAAAAACGACCGACCGTTCTCAGAAGAGAAGATCCTCGGATCTGGTCCTACGCGTCGCAAGCCAGGAAAGTGACGCTGACATTGATGCTGGTTTTTAAAATCGACCGGGTTAAACGATCGCTTGTAGGTGTGTAATGGACAGGAGCACATGTACCCTGAGAGTACCTTCTTCCCTTCTTCTTTCTTCACCCCTTCATCGCTTCCCCCCCCCCCCCCCCCCCATTGTAGGGTAGCAAACCGGGCGTGCGTCTGGTCGATCTCCCTGTTCTTCCTTCCTTTCCTCCTCCTTATCCCTGCCTACTGCATTTCTGTTTTCTTCCTACATTTCTTCAACCTTTGCTCTTTCAATTGATCACATTGTCCGCCATGTTGTCGTAACTATCGCAGGGTACGATACAGTTGTGGTATACTGATAATTTCTGCTACATTCCGTTACCCTCCTTTTTCTTTTTCGTCTCTAGCCTGCATCGTGCTACTGGAGTTCCTTCTTCACAACTATACGTAACCTTTGCCTCTCGTTTATATATTCTGGCTCATTAACTATTTACGCACTAGTGTCTCGAAATACTTCTCCTGCCATTCTTATCCACTACATACCACGGAGTCACGTACACCCGTCTCTCCTCGCTTTTACGCCATTTGGAATATACATCGCAGACACCGCAGAGTCCACTGTCGCCGTCGTTTGTCTTCGTTAGCAGCTCGGCTTCGGTGGAGACGCAATAGATTCGAGCAATCCCACGCCTCGAGACATCTCGAAATTTGTTTTGCTCGGGACTCGCCATACTGAAAACGGCAGCTGGGGTCACTTTCTTGAAGCTTCTTATCTATGGAAGCGTTTACCGACGAACAGAAAGCTTCACGCAAAATACAGGAAGTTGGTGTTTCACAGCATGTCGTGGAAGAAAAAAAAAAGGTAAACAAAGCAAGCCTCCAGTGAGTCTTTGATTCAGTTAAGACAATTACCTCAGAAAGCACTTAGGAGCCGCCGACTCGAGGGTGCAATTAGAAGATATCACATGATCTAATGAACTCCTGGTATAGCTGAGAAACAAGAAGCGACGATTAAATGCTGCTGGAAGAATTGAAAGCGCTTGTACATTGCTGAGACTAGATCAAAGTTTGGAGGAACATTCCGTGCGAAAACTGTTATAAGCTGTTCAAAGAGTCATGCAACGCGTACTTGGTGAAGCAGGAACTTTGAGACACACACGCTCATTGAGCCATATATACGCGACATGACTAATTTCTATTCTATTCTTGGTCAGTGTCACCTACTAAATTGAGTAAACATCCTTCAAAAAATGATGTCTCCATTCTTTCTGATAGATTTAGAAAGGCAGTGCTCCGTCCTGTACCTGCGGCTGCAAAGAGATAATCGAGCGCTTCTCGTATCACAGATAGCCCTCGATCATAAGGTGAAAAATAATCGTTCACTGACGCATTGCAATGACTGCAAGATCGGCTGGTCTTACAGCAGAGATGTTATGCTCGAGGTCTGCCCTGTGTCGTAGATAGAAAATTATCATCATCATGAACCGTCACGCACTCTCTACGTCTTCATCTTCTCCTCCGCTCCCAGAACACGTGCATCGATTTCTCCGGCGCGCGATGCAATAACTCTGATGGGCAAGAAAACGATTACAGAGAGAGAAAGAAAGAGAGGAAGAGAGAGAGATAAATAAAGATAAAGAAAGAAAAATTCTTGGGGAAAGACTTCATGGCGAGGCGAGATTTGAACCCGCGTACCTACGATCCAAAGGCGAGTGTGGTAACCACTCGCCAGGTGCGCTAGCAGAGCATAGCATACCATTTTATAGTATGCTATACCAAGGGGGTGGGAAAGGAAAGTGAGAGTGAGGAGGAGATATGTCAGGGTGATAAGGTGGGAAAGGAGGAGGGGAGAACGAATACAGAGAGAGAGAGAAACATACAGAGGGAACTGGAAGAGAGATAGAGAGAGAGAATGGAACTTCAGCGCATTCTCTTCTCCAAGAGTTGGGTGACTTCCTTATTCCAGGTAGCCATGCCTTGCAGCCGACGTCCAAGCCCTGTCTACCAACCGGAGCTGGTCCTCAGGGTTTACTGACGTCAGCAACGCCTCCTACTGGCCTTCCAGACAAATAGAGCGTAAAAGAAATGGAAGAAAGAGCGAAAACGATAGAAGGCGAGAGAACGACTACAAATAGATAGAAAGAGAGACAGAAAGACTGATAAAGAAATAGACAGAGAGAGACAGAGAGAGAAGCATACACACAAAAGATAGAAAAAAAGAGAAAAAGCGTAGCCATGTATAGTATAGTGTAATCAGAGGTGGGAAAGAGAGAGGGGAGAGGGTAAAAGTCTAGCCAAGCAAGGACCAGTTAGGTTCCCACCAGCCCTGCTGTTACCTAGCCTTGCGCGCCTTAGTGCAGGCTGCGCAAATTTTTGCTTCGTTTAGGCACTGCTTAAACTTCGTATTAGCTTGCCAGCTAAGAAGTCAGTTATGACACTTTTGTGCTTTCCGGTGTTTGAGAGCACTGGCATTTGTGAACGTTTTGACATGTGAACGTTCTTTTTTTTTTTTTTTTGACGGTTTCAGTACTTTGAGCTTTAGCTCGAAACTGATGAACAACACAATGCTTCCCGATTAGTTTTCTTGTTTTCAGTGTGTTTTGCGCTCAGCCCAAACGGTACGCTGAACAAACTACCCAACGGCTAGTGCTATGGACACTTGATCAAAATTGCACTCACAATTAACGAAACTAATTCCTTCTTCAACAAAGATCTGAGAGAATACGTTTCTGTGAGTTCATATATCAATGCGAGTTAATGACCCACTTTGTTTGTAAACGGATGAAACGTCCCTCGTCTCCGCCTCAATTAATGTGTAGCGTTCTCCTGCAAATAACGGACGTATGTTACTAAGGGCAGAGCTAGATCCCGACTGAACAAGACGCAATCGCCGACGAAATGCACCGATGTTATGTGCCGGTGTATTATACGTGTGCACTGCGCGCGGTACGTCTGCACTCTGATGTAACGATGCAGACCGGCTTCCCGAGGTGTAATAACGCTGAGCTCATTTGACGCCGTCGACAACATTAGTGTCAAGTGCTACATGATTTATTTGCTTACTACACCAGGGACCATAGGAGACGGCTGATGCAGCTAACGGGCGCGGTGACTGAACGCCGGTATGCGTACGTTATTCACACGACCGGATGTCCTGGGAGTTCCGGAACGAAGCTGACGTTGTTCATGTCTGGCAAACTGAAAGATTGATCTCGTATAGAAGCGCTTATGGCCTTGAGCGACGGTATTCGGCTGCGGGAACGAGGCCTAAGTGGATATCACACGATTACCTAACAACGAATTAAGCTTTATTGATTGTATCGATAACGTCGGAATGCCACAGAGAATACGAGCGTTCATGTGTATTCGCTGCTACTAGTTTTCTAAGGCAAACACTACCTGAGCGCTCTCTTTGAAAGTGGTCTTTACTACACCTCTACTGCTGCACATGTCCGCTTTTTTTAAACACAACTCCGTTCAACAACTGTTTTAACGCGATGGCTTTAAACAGCTCGTTTCGCAGAAATTCTTGCGTCAGCGTCGGTGTCGGCGTCGTTGGTCGTGACCAAAAAATCAGCGTTGTCCGTGAGCGAAAATTCGAGAGAGATGCAAACAAATAAATGTGGAAATCGAACGCAGGCCTTCTGCGTGCCAAGCAGGTGTTCTACCACAGAGCGATGCTATTGCTTGGAAGTGCTCCAAAAAAAAAAAAAAAACGTTATACGAAGGTCATGCAAATCGAGGAGTCTCCTTAACGCATGTAATGTTGCGTGGCAGAAGTGTAGGATCGCGCCAAGCGACTTGGGAATTACACAACGAGTGAGAGGGGTTTAACGGCCCGAAAATTACAAAGCACTCGGACATATTTAATCATTAGCAGCAGCAAAAGCATCAACAAAGTGAGCAGCTGCGTATGCTCGTGTATTGCCTTACGGACGCGTAATGGGTACCTCGCTGATTCGCAAAAGGAAGAATTACGGCGTAGTGGGCATTTCGCAACTCTATTCGCAGTAGGCATTCTAGGATATTTTTCAACGGCCAATGTTACTCGCACAGGCGCTCCTGTCCTTGCGACATGATTGAAGTGTCCACCCAGAGGCTACCGATTTAGAAGGCGATGCGAACGGGGCCTGATTACGCTGTCGCATTCTACTCTTGAGGCAAAGCTCAAGTGTCCTCCATTTTTTTTCTTCTAGATTAATTATGTAAACTTGGCAGCGCAAGCAAACGGGACACAGAAATAGCGGGAAACAAACAAGCGCAGACTAAAACTTGGATTTGTTCACAGAAGAAATATATATACTAGAAAAAAACACAAGGGAAAGGGAAATACAAGAGGGAAGGCTCAACCGAAATGAATTGTCGTCCAGACACGAGATCTCACAATCTAAAAGTAATACATAGGGTGAACTGACACAACTATAAGTGTTCTTTATAAAAAAAAAAGGCTTCAGCAATCTCCCTAGCTTTCGTGTGATGATTAGTATACAGAGTACTTTTAGAATGCAAGACCTCGTTTCTAGACGACACGTGATTTCGGTTGACCCTTCTCTCTTGTATTCCCCTGTCACTAATTCCGTTAATCGGGTTGGCAATCGCCGGGCATATTCTAAGGGCTGGCGTCAAGGCCCTCCGAAACGCACCACGAAAGCGCGGACAATTTAGAAATGGTCCTTTAGTGCGCCAGCGAACGCCGGTTGTGGTCCAAAGACCGAGTCAGAGCCGAGAGTCGATAACACAAACGAAAACGAAATATATTCTCAGTTAAGGCAATACAAATAATACAAACACATGCACACTCGGCTGGTACCAGTTACAACTTCACAATATTACTCAGATGGTGTTTACACAACGGGAGCTAAACAAACAGATCACACGCTACGAATGCAATCGCCTGCATTACAACTATTCAACGACAGTCAGGGTTGCCGTTGGGTAGATTCGAAAAGGAGCCAGAATTCAAGCTAAAAGTAGCCAAAGTAGCCACATCTTTTAACCTTATCGCCAAACTTGTAGCCAAATGGCAGAAAAGCGGTATTATGAAAAGAGTTTTTATTATTGAACAATAAATACCATTTTGTGCCAGCAATAAAATAGCATACGAACAGTTTTTTTCTCCTCATGCTTGGTCTTCAAGCCATAAGCAAGTTGCAAATAAATGAACAATTACCAGCATACAGTCTGTATAAAATAGAGTAATTGCCAGAGACAGAATAAGATTGGAACATTCCAGCCAACCATTCAGTAGGAATATTATTCGTAAAAGCAGGTCGTGCTTGATGCGACGTCAAGCACGACCAGCTTCAAGAAGGGATATCTGCTCGAAGATGACCGGTCCAGCTTCTTTTTGTATCGGATCTCTGGTTTTGTCAAGCACACACGAGAGCACACGCTGTGCGTCAGCACTAAAAAACTGGCTCGTATAGCGTCGGCACCGATGCCGGGCAGCGTGAACAGCGTGCCAACATGCGCGCAATTTCGTCAGTTTTGATCTGCCAAAAGGGGTGCTTAAATTTCATCGTTAATTTGTAAGCTATATTTCCAATTTCCTAATTTTTATTTAAAATAATAAAACCACCGAATTCTTGGCCGATCCCCCATAATGGGTGTGAGACACTGAATAGGCGAACAAGAACTTCATTCCGTCTCGGCAGGCGCAGCGCGCGTTGCGTTCAGGTGCCTCGATGAGCACCAGACTCATGGCGGGGCTAGGACACGCGCATACACGCGCTGACGCGTCAGAAAAGCTTGGAAACAAAGGGTAGTCGTCAGGCTTGCTCGGCATTTTATCTGCAGATAATGAGAAAAATGGCTACTGAATGCGCTTAATAGAGGTTCAAAGTAGCCAGAAAGTAGCCATGGCGCCAACCTGAAATTTTGGTCGCCAGACTGGGTCGTAAAGTAGCCAATTTGGCGCAAAGTAGCCACCAACGGCAACCCTGACGACAGTTAATGTCCTGAATAGATAATGGCGTATCCAGTCCACAATACTTGGACGGTAATCGAATGCTTCTCTTCAAGGAAACACTCACGCCAGGTCCAGCGTTGATCGTCGTAGCTCAACCGTCGTCGTGACTTGTCACGGCTCACACGGCGTCGTCATCGGATTCTTCCAGATCGACGAGCGACTGACCACACACCATCATAAACACGTCTTCTTTGGCTAACGGAGCCATACTTAGCGTAACTTCACCATCACCGGGCCGACTGACTCGCTCACTGACTTCACTACCGTCGATTGCACGCTTTTATCCCTTCTCCCCTGGTTTCCAGAAGCGTCGGGAGTATTCTCCGGCGTGCAATACAGCCAAGGTTACAGAAGGGGCGAGAGCTTTCTCGTAGGTTCGAATCGCGGCGATCGCGGCGGCATCGCTCGCGGATGCGTCACCCTTTCCTTCTAGAAAGATCCAGGCTTTGCCGGGCGTTCGATCGTGTTGACTGCGTCTGGCTCGAGTGGGTGAGGAGAATGCGGCGCGCCGGCGTCTTTTGATGCTTGTTTTTTCGTCTTTCGCGCTTCTTGGGCGCGCGACTCGCGCCGTTCTGTCGCGCAGCTGCTTGAAAGCGGCTGCGCGCGCGCCTTATAACACGCTAATTTGTGACATCCCCTTTCTCTCCTATTTTTTTTCCAGTAAATATTTCTTTTGTGAATCAACCCAAGTGTTAGTCTGCGCTCGTTTGTGTCCTGCTCTTTCTGTGTCCCGTTTGTTTGCGCTGCCAAGTTTACAGAATGAATCTATACCAACTGGCCCGCCTATCAACCATTCTGCAATTTTTCTTCTAGGTTCTCTAAGACATCCACAACACCTTCGGGTTATTATTTTCCCGTAACGTAACTGAAAAACTTGGAGGACGCCTGAGCTTCCCCTTGAAAAGTGTAACGGGATAGCGTAATCGAGCCCCATTTGCACCGGCTTCTCATTCGCTTCCCCCGATTATCGCCATTGAGAAAAACCAACCACATATGGTTTGCCATGATACGGCCCTTCTTAGAGTAAATTTTATATTGCGCTTACTAGGCGAATAACTATTCTAACTAAGGTAACATGGACAGTAACGCAATGTCGGTCTCACACAATGACACAACGAGAGTACTGGAAAAACTCTATGACACAGTTTACATTCTATGTCAAGAGAGCTTCTTGTGACCAAGTTCAGAGCCGCTATAGTGCCAGCAATCTCCACGCAATTCAAACGAGAAAAAATACAGACGAAAATGCTGACGAAGGAAATACAATATTATGGCTTCAAAGCGAGGCGACCCTAACGCGCGTACTTAGCAATTACTGTAGGCAGATAGGCTGTAATCAGGGAGCATTAGTGGTGAAAAACGAGAGGGCGGTGGCACAGCTAAAAAGCCCGAAACGACACATCGTTGACGCCTTCGTATGAGACGCATCAAACTCGCTTGTCAACCATACACATGATCTCTCAAGCGACAGGGGTGAGCAGGCCACTTACAGCAGGCCCAAGTGGGCGAGCTCATCTTTGAGCGTGGCCATTATGACTTACTCAAACACGTGTCCTTTCCTTTTCCGCGAAACTGCCTAGTTGTTAACTTAGTCCTCTGTGTTCGCAGCATGACAGCCATGGGCTGAGCAGTCCACTTTTTGCTTGCGCTCTTAAGAGAGTACCGTGCCTACGTCCGTTCAAGACCAGAGAACAGCACGAGGCCGGGGCGTTTGTGCCATATATGTCATATATAGGGCGTGGCTATCGGCACTCTCTTCGCAGCCATGGTTCGCCCAACGCTCGCCTGTCCACTGAGAGACAAATCACGCGGTACAGAGAAAGTGAAACTAATTCACGGTAAATGTAAAACTCAGACCACGTCGTGGTTACAGTACGCTACCTTCACTCTAACGCCATCTTTGAGGACGCTGTGCTTATCAAGCCATACGTTTTTGGAAAATTATTGTCACGGTGCTTTCGGAGTGACACCTAATAGTTGAGTATAGGAGGCCCATAATATAAGGGCTCATTACCCGCCCATAAATTATGGACTTAATAATTTAGCGTAGACGAACCGTCGTCCTCTTCAACAGATTTAATTGTCCAGCGCTCACGAAGAATACTCTCTACCTTAGCTTCGCCGCTTGTCGGCTCGCAAGGCAGTGACGTTAATGGTTCTGTTTTTTGTTGTTGTTTTTTTCATCCATCGTGATATAGTGCTCCTAGCGCAGCCCTCGCGAAAGACCTGAAGCTGCACAGAAAAATCTCTCCAGTGCCTAAGCCTTTAACATCGCGGCATATTTTATTGCGCTTGCATGTGTTTGTACGTTGTAAGGAATCGTAACAAAATGTAATTGAGAAAAAAAAAATGAAGCAGTGCGTGCTATATTTACGAAAAACACGTACGTCGCTGCGTCTCTTTCTCTATCCAGTGTCATGTTTTCTCTTAATGTTCTCTTTTCATGATGTTGGCTAACAGTATTCGCATATGGGTTTCGCCGATGTTTCAGGGGAAATTTGTAGGACGACTTCCTTTAGCCTATGTAATTTCCTAACTCTTTCTCGTTTGGACGAAACTTCTTTGAAACCCACCACGGTGGTCTAGTGGTTATGGTGCTTGACTGCTGACCCGGAGGTCACGGGTGCGAAATTCAGCCGCGGCGGCCGCATCATTTCGATTAAGGTGAAATGCTGGAGGCTCGTATGCTTAGATGTATAGGTGCACGTTAAAGGACCCCAAGTGGTCGAAATTTCCGAAGCCCTCCACTTCGGCGTCCCTTATAATCACATTGTGGTTTTGGGACGTGAAACCCCAACACTTAATAATAATAATCCTATTAATATCGCAGCTACCTTGATGGGGATTCTAATAGACGTGGCCGTTCACAACCTCTGATGATTTTCCACGTGGCTTAAATTCTATGTTCTCCAACAGAAAAAAAAATTGAATAGAGTGAGCCTTTCGCTTCGGTAATCAACATCAACCAAGTATTGGCGCTGAATCTCATTAAGATTATTACCGTGGGCAAATTGAGTCATGAATCTTCATTAAATTTAATTCACTTCTCAGTTCTTTCTCAGTGAAGTAAAGGGCGAGGAACCCAACCAAGACACTACAGAGAAGGTTAATCTAACCGGTCCCAAAAGGAGCTTATAAAAGCCCATATTCGGATGGCGATGAAGGAGCTGTGCTCGAGCTAGCGGCTACCGCAAGGACAAGATTACGATTACCACAGAAATAGGGCAGGCGAGGACATAAAGCGTGCGAGAGATACATAAGGAATGAAAAGTTACTGAAAAAATAAAACAAGTGGCAGGAAATGCGAGGGATATAATGGCGATTGATGGCCGGAAGTCCACTACCGAAAGAACGACTCTGGTGGCCTACAGGCCTTTTTAGGTGATAAAACAGGCTACGAGGGGCGCTGAGCCACAGTGTACGAAACGAGTTCCAAGGCTTGAGTGCTCGAGAAAAATAGAATACAAGTTTGGTGAATGAGAAGCAGTAGATAGGTGGAAAGTGCACTAGTGAAGAGAAGGTAGGCTCTCAAAGTGAACAGAAGAAAAATCGGTGCAAAGGTCCACTTGTTGAGTGAAAGAAACAAAGGGAAGAACAGACACCCTACGTGGTGGAGATCATTATGGACTCTGTACAAGTACGCTGAGAGCGCATGAAGGACTAAGTTCTTGAACGAGAGGGTAAATGACAGCGTACCGAATGTCAAAGTGCAATTTTCTGCGCACTACAAGCATAAGAGCGCGCGCAAGAAAGCAGGGGGGGGGGCTTAATTATAGAAGAGGGCGTCAAGTCTGCCCCGTACCTTTAATAATACCCTTGTTACACAGACAGCCTAAACCTCGGTTAGTGTAACCGCGGTTACGAGTAATCGCGGTTCGCTTATGTTACACGGTATGCGAAACCGCGGTTATGCCGCTAACCGCGGTTGTACCAAACCGAGCTTGGCGACCTCGGTTTGGCAGTTAACCGAGAAAATGGCGGCCTCCATGGAGGACGTGTGCACGCCGCGAGCGTTCGTGAAAAACGAAAGAGTTGGCCTGCACGAACCACGGAGAGCCTGATTGGGCTTTGGGAAAACAATTTGCGTCAGCTACGGAGCACATCAAGGAGTGCGAAAATGTACGCGGCAATAACAGCCGAGCTGAACGCCGGACTGCCGCCATACGCAGAGCCACTTACGCCAAAGTAAGTACTCTTTAACCGAGGACGCTTGTGGGCCGTGTAACATCGGCGAACCGTAGTTGGCGCTAACCGTGGTTCAACGCGGATAACCGTGGTTGGTCGTAACTGCGGTTAACTTGCCTGTGTAGCAAGGGTATAAGACGGACTTATACCTTTATTCTTGAAGGTGCAGGTTCTGGCGATGCAGATTTTTGACGATAATGTCAGCCGAGGACACTTCACGTTGCATCCTGAGAGCTACTTACCTCTCACTTTTAACCCCGGAAAGACGTGTGACAAAGGCAAGTCTTTGTGAGAAGCATGCCACCATTTAGTTTTCATCTTTGAATCCATTGCGCAGCTTGTTCCTTTTCGGACTCGTCCAAATGGGATGAGGCAGGGGGGGGGGGTGAGGTCGCTGCAGTGAAACGTCGCCTCCCCCTAAAGGAGAACCCTGCGCATGCCTATGTCTGCCGCCACAAAATGGCAGCAAGCAAATATTGCATTTCACTTACTTTCGAAGATTTTCGGACACCTTTCTTGAAACACAGCAGCCAACGCAGCTTGGATGACATGAGTGTGCGACAAACATGAATGACAGCTAGGAGCCCTGTAACTGACACCTCTAATATTTTGCTGATAAATACGTATCGTATATATGACGTCGGATGGCGCTATCGATAGTATTCTATATTTTATATCAAATGTAAGCTGCTATGCACTTTGGAATACCAATACTCTCGAACTGTCTGACCTTTAGGTTTACCGGCGAAACTACTAAGCTGCTGTCAGTGGTCAGCAGCGTGCCGTCAAATGTCACTATGCGTTAGGATCTTCCCTCACAAACCTTGGGCAGATAGCCAGCGTAAATTGTTATATGATATATTAGGTTGAAAGACATAAGGTAATTATGCTCTTTCACATTAGTTCTCGACAACTATTTACGGCCGTTGCATAAAGCTCGGATAAAAATTAAAGAAAACTTGAGAGAATCCTAGATCGTCTGAGGAGGTCTTTCATCGAGGCATTCACGTACGTTTCATGCACTACTTGGCTCCATCGGCAGTGGGGTGGAATCCTCTGTGTCGCTTCGCGCGCCTTCTGATTGTTGCCGGCGCTTTCTGTCTTTGGCGCAACCGCTGCGAGGCTGCTGCAGCAGGCCGTCGCGCTCTCTTCCCAATCCTAGAGCGACTGTACATGGAGCTTCTTCCGTTCTGTCGGAAGAGCTCTTCTTCCTCGGTGAGGAGGAATTCCTTCGGCACTGGTCTTGCCCCTTTGTGTTGGTCTGTGACAGACGCGTGAAGCTTCTTTTTCGGCCTGCTTGGTTTTGGTAAGCTGTTGTCTCGGTTGGTATCGGCAGAAGCGCCATGTAAATACGCAAGATGTGCATATTGACGTTTTATTTGTGCCTTCTGTTTTTCCATGAAATGTGCATATATGTACCTAGCTTTTTGTGACGTTATTTGTATGTGTGTCTAAATGTGCTAAACATCAATTGTACTTGTTACCTCCGCGTCATTTCATGTTTATTTATGTCCATGCTACCGAATTATGTTTTGTCCTTCTCGTGAACGTATTTCTAGCAAGGAAACGTCATGTTAAATTGTTGTTGTTGTTGTTGTTAACTGTCTGTGATACAATAAATTTTTCTAAACACAGTTCTTGGTTCCGTTGATGGGCAGTCGCAGGGCTGCTTACCGTGCTTACTCCCATAAATGTTGAAGCAGTGTGGTGCTTCTTCGTATACCTAATACCTCCCATTGGTTCTTGAAATTCGAACGCTCCGTTGACTCTAGCGCAGACGGCACCAAGCGCCCCATTGAATTACGGTCCTTCTGTCCGGGGGCCGCACTATCGCGGCGCTGACGTAGCAATTACGTTGCTTACATCGTCAGGGCAGCAGTAACACCAGCTCGCTTCTCGCCCCCTCACCCTCGACGACGCGCGCCGGTCTTTAGATGCGAAGTAGCTTTTGCTCGGGGCTGTGTCCGTCCCTTGGCGACCGTCCGCTTTCTACCACCTAGCATAGCCATCTGAGCGCGCGCTCGAGCCAAGGAGAAGTCTTCTTCCTCTTGTTCTTCGACCGCCTTGATGATGATACGTGCAGAGCCCTTTAGGGGCACGGGCTGCCGTATGCTGCCCTAGCTTGGCGTAACGCAGACAAAACTATGTGTGCTGGCACGCGCTAGCGCGTGCGGGCCTGTATAAGGGGCTGGGTAAGACGCTGTGGCCTCTCCCACTTACACTCTCTCAGCAATCATGTGATGGCGTCGGGGAACGAGATTCTGCATACGCGCGATGAAACCGCGTGGTGTGCTCCAACAAGAGTTCGGGACGAGTAACAGCAACAGCAACTACAGTGAATTCATGGTGTGCTCCACTTGCCAGGACGCGTTAACATCGAGCAAGGTGCCCGTGATGAACGGAACTTTAAGTCGACCCATGCGCTGCTTCGCATCCCCACATGGTTCCTTTTAGTGGGAGATGGTGCGATTTGTTTGTTTGTTTGTTTGTTTGTCTCTTTCTTTCTTTCTTTCTTTCTTGTCTTTTCGCGCCCTCGCTCTTTCTTGCTCTCCCATGCCGCACGCCGTTTTTGTTTTGTTTTGTTCTTGCACGAAGCGCGTTTCTTTCTCTCTCCAGTTTTTGTCTCACCGTGTGCGTGGCGCGCCTCTTCTTCTTTTTTTTTTTAACACGAAAGTGTTTTATGCCGGGGTCCACCACGGCTTCACTGACGCATTTCCGTCACGGATATGACGTTGTAAAATATAAAGACTAACATATGGCAAAGAAAAAACTAGAAGAAAAAGTTCCGTCACCTGGAATCGAACTCACGACCTCTCGATCCCCAGCGCGCAGCGCGAAACGACTCCGCCACAAACGGCACATCCTTCGTTACGCTAACGGCGTGCTATTTATATACACCATTTGTCAGTGGCGGTACTCAGAGATCAGGGTACATCAGCATGTTTTCGTTATCACTAGCGAGGTGGCGCGAAGGGCTCGAAGAGCGCGCTTTAATGTCGTCGCCCCCCCCCCCCCCCCCCGCGTTGATATGAGCGTGTGCCTCTACAGGGCGTGGTCGCTCCTGCGCGCGCGCTTGTCTTGTACGTCTTGAGCTCTCACCTTAGAGAGCACGAAGGTCATTTCGCTCACTGCAGCGGCCGCTTTTGCGAAAGGAGCGCGCTGCTCACAAACAAATAAATTACAACTGTGACAGTTCGCACTCATCCTGTGTATACTTGTGCGTTCGTTTCGTGCGTCCTCCTTTGTATTTGACCAGCGCGCTTTAACTGTCGAGCTGTGACAGTTGTTAGTTCGCGCTCATCCTGTGTATGTTCGTTCCGTGCGTCCTTTCTGCTTGAGCAACGCGTTGGAAGTTTCGAGCTGCTGGCCGTTCTTCGCGTGACATTACAACTTGTTGCTATAGCATTCATTCCTTTTATACATTCTCTCTGGCACGGTGCTCTCTGTTGGCGGTGTAGATAGGCGGGGCGGAGCGGGGGTGGTGCCGCCGTCTGTGAGAACGACTGTTTTGCTACTTGGCTAGAAAGCCCTGAAGGAAACGATACATAGGTTTCGTAACTTATTTCTCGGGTGTATCACTTGATATCATCCTCGTTTCTAGTTTGTAGAAACCATAATGTAAAGCACAAATGTATGGAAAGGAGCCCGTCTGTAGTATATGCAGTAGGGTACGGATTTGGGCTGGTTGGTGCATGACTTCACGTAGAAAACAGCGCTACGAGACGGGACAAAGAAAGGGCACAAACACGGCGCTGACTATCAACCAAATGTGCTTTTATTCCACCAGTCCGCATATTTATACATCACCATGACTAACAAAAGCATAACAAAAAACATAACAAAAAACCAGAAAAAACCGGTCAGCCTGCGCAAAGGCAAGAACATTTTTTTTTTATTAACTCGACAGAAATGCTATCTCCTTCGGAAGCAGTGAAATCGAGGGGAGGCTAACACATGCCTCGCCGCCTTTACAAATGTGATACGCTTCAGAAACGAGACGCGCACGTTCGTCATAGTACTTTGATAGGAAATTCGTATCTTTAAAAGAAGGCTGGCAGCCGCATTCATTGCAATGAATGGATAGTTGACTGTCTTTTGCTTGTTTAGAGACCTTGTTCGCGTGCTCGCGCAAGTGATCATTAGCACACCGGCCAGTTTGACCAACATAGTAACGCCCGCAGGAAAGAGGAATCTTGTACACAACAGAATCGCAACATTCAACAAACTTTTGCCGGTGCTTCTTACTACATCTTTCCGTCTTGATTTCTCTGTTTACCTGCTGACACAGGCTACCAAGTTTATTTTTGGCAGAGAATAACAACCTTACCCCAGCCCTACTGACCACCTTTTTAAGATTATGTGCCACCTGGTGCACATACGGGATGACTGCAACTGGTTGCTGGGGGTGTGTCGGTGATTGCACAGCTGCTGAGACCATGTTCTTAAAGTTAGAAAGGAGGCTTTCAGCGATGCTGGTCAATACAGTTTCCGGGAAACCTGCCAGCTTCAAACGTGCGTCTCGTAGCGCTGTTTTCTACGTGAAATGTAGTATATGCGTTTCTAGACAGTGACGGGAGGATTTTGTGATCCACTACAGAACATACATATAAATACACAATGAGACACATGTGGCATTTATTATATAGTTTAACGAATATAGAGCACGTAAAGCCCAGGAAGGCATAGGAAATAATTATTTGAGGCGAGAAATGCTTTAGCGGACACTTAGGAAGACCATGTAATGTCAAATGCTGAGGACCTCTAATGCAAGCAACTAGAGTTTTCATAAAATTACGCGAGAGGATGTGAGAGGACGCGAGAGCGTGCTCGACGTCCGCTTGTAATCCTCGCCTAGTGGAATTGTTAATCCTCTCCTCGCGGACACCTTCCTCGTAAGGTCACCTTCAACTCAAGTGATGCTAAGGTATACACAGCATAGTGCGCTTTCCTCCGTCTGAGCTGTAATCTAAACAAGGCTACACCATAAGCTGTTTACTTAGACCGCGGTGTGTATGGAGACATAATTGGAGCCACACTGTCACATTCGTCGTTGGCGCAGAGCTGGGACGTTGAGCCTCCGATAACTCAAATATCGATTACGCCGTCAAACTCCGTAAAATTGAAGGAGGGTTACCGGTGAGGAAACCACGTGGTGGTAATCCTGAGGAGAAACCCTGCTCGGCGTTTGCGCACCCCGTGGATTACAACAAGCGCAGTTTTTTTCCTTCGCGACCTCACCAACCTGTTTCGACGCCGTCAGTGTTACGAATCGGCGAGTCGTAAGACTAGCAGTTAAGACATCCGCGCTGTGTCCTCCCACCTCGTCATCAGAAGCGGACGTTCTCTCGAACTTGACTGGTTGTCGTCGAATAGTGAATAGGATATAAGGTGGTGCTTAATGGTTAAATGATATTTGTTTACCATCCTCACCTATCAAACTTGAATATTTGGTACCAGTGGTGTAGGCAGAAATTTCTTTTGGAAGGGGAGGGGGGGGGGCACACCCTTAATCCATTTTGTGCTATGGATCCCATGGCAGAAAAAAAATTCGGGAGGAGGGGGCGTGCCCGGTGTGACACCGCCTGGCTACCCCACTGTTTGGTACCGACAAGAGAAAGGTAAGAAGGCAAGTTCATGTACCTTCACTATGTAGCAATCCATGAACATGAAGGTGTCGCTGGAGCCCACATTTCTACCAGTCGTGTTGTCTTCTTCAAGGCTTCAAGGCTGTTGCTGCCTTGAAGAAGATAAGACCACTTGTCCAAATGTTGGCTCCAGCGACACCCATATGTTCGTAGATTTTTCATCTCTTCAAGCTTCCATCTTGCTCTGAACATCTGCGTCATTTGGATTTGCACTCTGTAGAGCTTTTAGTTGTCTTTTCGTGCGCACTTACATTGTTTGATGCTTATCTTTGCCAATGTAATACGCACTAGAAGACTAGTCAAAGTGGATTCACAGTTTGGTTGGTCAGAGCGCGCAATAATGTACGGACACATTTCAGAAACATAGTCCACTGCTCAAATTCGGGCTAGTGGCTGTCACAGGCAGAGATCGAATAATACAAACGACAATCTGGCGCAGTAGAACCAACGAGTCTAAAGCGAGCGTGGAACGATAAGAAATTCCCTGCTTGCCTGCTAACGTTGATATGGCCGGATCGTAGATGGGCGCTGAACCACCCTGTAGGTTAGGAGAAAAAACACATTTCGCGGCCTCACGACCGAGGTTTGAACACCTAAACCAAACTCTGTAGCCATATATGCTAAGAATTCTTTTCCATCCTCATTGCGTCTTGTTCTTCGAATAGTTTGAAATTGTTTTATCAGAGGGGGAGGAGCAGTATGAAGAGGAAGGAAAGGCAGGAAGGTCAACCACACGCGCGTCCTGTTTGCTGTCCTACGCTGGAGGAAGGGGATTAAGGAGTGAAAAGATAGGGAGATGGAAAGAAGTGAGCATACAAAAATTCTCGTGAGCTTGAACAACACTGCTGCAATCCATAGTACTAGACGCAGGATCTCAGGCGTATCCCGTTCCCCAGCAGATGGTCGAGTCATGGTGCCTACTGAAGGCTTGCAAGTACTGGACATAGAACATCGAGTACATATTGTATGGACTGAGAGTATGGTGATTTCAGCTAGCCGACAATCACGCGAAGTGTGTCTAGCAGTGACTGAAGCACTCTGATGATTGGTTTGTCTTCTGACAATTTGTCAGTCGGAGACTCAGTGTTCACTGCTGCCGATGTGCACTGGGAATCTGCATGTCGCTGCGACTTCGGCAACGTCTCCGTCAGTTGTGAATATGTCTTCCTTGGTGTTGTGGTTTTCACCGGCCGTTGCCGATCCGTGTAGCTGTGGCTTCGGCAATGAAGGCCAAGTGGAATCCACAGCAACCATACTTTTTAATGCATCTTGTTTCGTACCGGACGCGAAGGGTTCCTGTGGCAAAGGAGGTGGTGAAGCAGGGCGTTCAAGAGGCACTGCAGGTGCGGCGGCATTGGTTTTCTTTGATGAACTTTATGATAACTTTATAGGAAAATCGTGAAGCTGTTTTGGCATGCGTAGACCTAAATGTAGAATTTGTGTTTCTGGCCCGTCTGACACATTCGTGGAAAGCGTGATTCCGGTAGAAGAAAGAAGGCAAACAAGCGAGAACAAAGCAGGAGAAGAAACAGAAGAAAATAATGGTATAGAACGTACTGTAAATAGAAGAACAAGTCAAGGGATCGATGGTGCGCAGCGGCTAACAGGTGAAGCAAGAACAGGTAAATTGGAATCGACAGAACAACATAATCAACAGAAGAAGATAAGAATCAAAATACGAGAAAAAAATAGGCACGCTCTTCGAAGAACATAAAGAAAATTGGGTTTGGAAGGTACCGTGCACAGAGATCAGCGAAGTAGCTTCCTTTTTCTTATGTCCCTTCATCATGTTGTATGTTGTGCGCTACACGAGTATTCCTCCCCTGACTGCACGTCTAATTAGTCTGCGACACAAGCGCAAAATGGAGGTAGCCAGCCTTTAACAAGCTTGCCTCTGAGCCCCACGTGGTTGCCTCCGCGCACCCTATGGTGCGCTCCAGGAGCACGTCACCTGCTAATGAGGAGGAAATCATGAAGAAAGGCTTGAGCTGCCGTTCTCTAATTGAAAGACCGGTTACCATGGCTTCAAAGGCCTAGGATACTAGAAGATGAAAAATGGGAAGGTGAAGGTCGATCTGTAGAGGTCAAAATAATTTTCAGTTTTCTACCGATACTGGCTGCGGAAGATTAGCGGCTAAGACTCTGTTTAGTACCAGAGCGCGGGTCCGGCTACTAATCACGGCGGCGGCATTTCAATCAGGTGAAATTCAAATATTCCGTACACACATAATAGGTCCTCGCCAATGAATCCGAGGTATGCAAAATTACATCGAAGCACAATTTTCACTACGGTGTGCCTCATAACAGCCTCTTGATTTTCGCATGGAAAACTCCCGAATTGAATTTCAATTTCTTGCTGATTGAAGCGGACAGGATGCTATTTTATGTACCAGCCACTTCCCACCTGGCTAGTATAGGAAGTCTAGACACACGATATTGTGTAACGAAACTGCAAGAAAGCTGTTGCTCGGCTGTGAATATCGGGAACGTTGAATAAGCGTGTCCTCTTTTTTTCTTTAGGATCATGACGTGCCACCAGAAATCTTATATCTTTCTTTAATTCCGTGCCCTACAACATACAAACGATTGCTCGTTACGAAAATTCAAGAACGGCGGTAGCTGACTTCGAGTGTCCTATAAGACTCAATATAAGAAAGTGCGTATTACGCATCCGGCACTCTTCTAACAAACTAAAGCGTGCCTTTACGCAATTCAAAGCATCTGGATGAGAATAACGTGGCAACGCGAGAGCTTCAAAATTTAATGACACCACATCCAATGCCGTTTCGACATGGCCGCCCATGTTTCAAATATATATATAGAAAATAAACTCCGTCGATTCCTGCGCTGTCGTCTTGCATAACGCGCGCAGCCACGTCTAGCTAGACGTCATGCGCATAAGTGAATGCTGTGGCTGCGTCAGTAAATAGAGAAGTAGTTCGCCGATCCGTGCAGAATGTTCGAGAAGCGCCCGGTATCCGCATCGATGCGTATCCTGCTCGATGGCCATTTGGCCGTTCCTCCTCGATTACGTTTCCGGCGCCTCTCCTCTCTAGGGACACAAGTTTTCTAGCGAGATTGAGCAGTATGCAAATGGAGCTGGCACTGGGGCTCTCGCTAGCTCGAATTGCAGCTTCATGCACTCCCGTGCTCGAGTATCCCTCAAAGACAGCGGGTGCAGATGAAAGGGTAAAGGGGTGGGGGAGGGAAGGGAGCAAAACAAGATCACTAAGCCAACGGGGACGTGGTCCCTAGTAATGTAGAGATTCGGTCACTCTAACGGGTGACATTAAGAATGGGGTGGTGCGTACGCTGCCGTCCAGCTCGAATGAAATTGGTGTAATTGAACACGCTAAGTATACTCCCAGCTCGAAGAAAAGCTTGTGCACGGGAATACATCGGTGAGGTTCGCCCGTTTTGCGTGGTGCCACTTAGGGGCCGTGTGTCGTTTATTAACCGGAGTCTCGGGAAAGACACTAGGAGAGGAAGGGGCTGAGTATTCGAGATTGCCCGCATGGCTTGGGGCATTCCCACGTGGTATAATACAAGCTTGGGTATTCTCCAAAGAAAGGACATCGGTCAGGGTGCTGTGATGGTTAAAATAGTGTGGCAGAATGCAACGTTGGGGAACGTATTAGTTTTGATTGGCGCCAAGCAGCATCAGCTGCACGAGTTAGCTTCCCATGCGATCGAGGGAAGGTTCCACCGGTTAGTCCGTAGTGCTCTAGTATGTGTGCGTATGTGACTAGTAGCGTTTGCGTGTTGTTTGGGTTGTGATGGCCTTCCACTGACGCCTAGAGGGTGAGGCCACGGGCTGTCGCATGAACACGCTCACTGCCAGGGAAAATCGCGTACCCGGGTGTCCAAACAAGGTGGACAAACAGGGTGTCTTGGTTTTGCTGGATAGTCTTATCATCAGTTAGGGAGATACGACCTTGTGTGTAGTTTCGACATGCTTGTCGGGAGCCCGTGATAATATTTATTAGCTTATCGGGTAGTTGAGCGCTGATGGTGAGGGCTAAGGCACACTCTTTGGCTTCCGTACAATTGTAGGTGCGTATTGTTGCTGATAACACAGCTTCGCCCCTCCAGTCGCTAACACATTTGCCTTGAGATTGGGTTAGACTGCGGTGTTCGTTTAACAAGTGTCATGGTCGTTGCCGCATGATCGGTGCAGCGCCTTGGCACGTGCTGCGCGCGTGCCCTGGTGGTATTCGGCATGCATAATTTGAGGCATAAGTGGTACAGTCATGTTCCCTCTTATGGCTAGGTCTGTTGACAGGGGTTCGCGAGGACCAGACTCTGATGTTGGGTATTCTAATTACCAGAGGACGTGCACTGTACATGGTGTGCACTGTAGTCGTTGTACTTGATTGATTTTCTAGGCTTCGATTAATGCGGTAAGTGTTATGTAGCCCAAGCTATTATAGTCTGGCTATTGAGGTGTAGGCTGCAGGGAAGCATGTTGCCATTGTCACTGCTCTGCGTATGAGGATGTATAGCTCTTCGGTTTATAATCTTAAGGTCATACTAGATTATCTGTCTGATTTCAGAATGAGTTTACATTTCTTTATTACTTATGAGAGTATTATTACACGAGAAATGAGCCTGCCATTAGAGTAATTCAAACAGCAGGACTTTCCTTTTATTTCGTTTTTGTTTCTCTTGGCTATGCAGGCATCAGATACCGTACCCCTTGTGTGCGGCTGCGCAACGCCCAATAGCATGGTCTTCCACGATGTCTACGTCAGTCCTTCGTAGTTAAAAAAGAAAGAGTGAAACATGAAGTTTTTACCAAGCACTGAGTTATTCTTAAATATATTCCGACAATGTGACTCGAGTGTAGCCATTAGTACTGTTGCCCTGCCTTTGCGCGATGTCATTGGACAAGCTATGCACCTTCTGCATGCGATCGAATGTATGTGCCTTTACATACCATTTGAAAGCATTTTGGCGTCATGTCCTTTCTGGGACAAAACAACTAACCTGATAAGAGCTTTCCGCCTTGGGTTTGTTGTTTCTACTCATTTTTGCAGTAACGATAACGGTCGCGCAATACAGCAGATCTTCTTAGGCAAAGCTTACACACCTGCAAGACACGCAACGATGGTCCTATAGGACAAAACGAGGATAGAAGAAAGCAACAGTAAGCATGCCATCTCTTACGAGAAGCACGTGCTAAATCACAAAAGAAACTAGAACAACACATCAATTTGCTCACGTACGTGCCGGCACTTCACATGCACGAGCTCTTCACTCTAACCACGACGCGCTGGCTTCGCGTGACCGCATGGTCCGAACAGAAGCCAGGAAAGAATTGTTGGCTAATGCAAGCCCACGCGCCAGCGCTAATGCACCGCAGCCGCCACGGTAGTTGCAGTGCTTAAGAGCAACACTCCACTCTGCCTTTCGCTTGCTGGCCTGTCAGCTTTCTTTGTGTGGTGGAAGACTACTGTATTCCGAGCACGAAATTATTTTCGGGTAGGAGTGTAGCAAGAGCTGGGGAGCTCTCCGCTTTCCCGTCAAATTGTTGCTCATGTGCTCGAACAGACTGCAGCCACAATTTACAGAAACTTGTCACTGAATGGCTTAGCTGTGTGCAAACTTCTACAACTTACAGAATAGTACAAGCGTCTACGAAAGTTTCGGAAAAAAACTAAAAAAAAAGAATTGTTCGGTCTTGTTGTCTGAGGCATGCAATGCGTCGTATAATGGGCATGTACAATGTCCGCATACACAAGGTTGACGTATAAGGTGGTAGGTATGTACAACGTGGTACCGTATAATAACGACCGTACTATGTACGCCATTTCTATAACGGTCAGGAAATGCCCCACAAAATCTGTGATCTTTTCAGTCATACGTTAGGTCAGTAGAAATGTAACAATAAAACTGAGCTGAATAATCCCGTAAACTATACTATCTCAGTTACTAATAGGTCGACGTGCGTTACTAAACCTTTCGTTCTATATCCGAGGCGCGCGTTCATTTCCTAGCCACGGCGGCCACATTTTGACGGAGATGGAATGCAGAGACACTTGCGCACCTAGACTGAGATTCACGACAAATAACTGCATGTGGTCAAAAGAAAACAAGCAAATAGGGTCACAAGTAAGAAAGTTACTAACTCCGCGAAAGAGACGTGATTGCGTAAATACTTCTAAAAAAGGCATAGTAACATGCCCACTTAGCCAGGTCTCCTAACAGGACTGTTTGAACATGAACATGTCAAGAGCATTCGTAAGCTTTCGCGCGAGCTGCATGAGCAAGTAATGTCTTGTTCTGTGGCACGCCTAAAAACAGAGTTCGTTTTAGCTATGTGTGGCATCATTTCTGAGGGAGCTAACACAACCGTGGTATTTTTTTAGTTGCCGACTTCCTTTTTTTCTTCTCTGAGATACGCAAAGCACGATTTCTATTATAAGCCACCTCCAAGTCAAAACAGGCACACAAAAAAATCTCCCAGGGTTCCTTATGCATCTACTCAAGACGACCCGAAGGCGAAAGCCACCTTCTTTCTCCTCTCAGCCGATGTATTGGTGCTGCCCCGCCAGCCTTCGGAAGTTTTCTGCACTTAACGGGGTTTTGCATTGCCTCCGCGATCGGACCACCTTTGGCCAAGCTATGATGCGATGTGAGGACGTCATCATGCAACGTTACATCACGTGACGTCTCTGTGACGTCATGGTGACGTCATAAAGGAGTAACGACTTTGGCGATCCGTGACGTCATCGTGACGTCATATGGTGACGTCATCTCGTGATGGTTATTTTTTGCATCACTCTCCCCCGACGCCGCAGGACGAGAGACGCCGCCGACGCGGGACGCCGAAGGTCAAATCTCGCATTTTATGAGGTATCTAAGGCTTCCGGCTTTAAAGAAAAACGAAATTAATGAAGGCACGTGTGTCACATGGCTTACGTTTACGCAGCACAACATTGTGAAATATGCAACGTACACGTCGCTTCATTCTGTCGGAAGCCAGGCATACATGTACAGCTTACACAACTCGACAACTTCGTTTCCTGGTACTATGCTGGCAGACTCCAACAAGGAACTCTGAACAAACATTACACGCGAAGAGTTGGTTGGTTGGCTGATCCTCAGCTACTTGGCAAGAAGTTTCGCGCGCTTAATCTTCTTCCGCTTCTCGCCTTTGTGATGCGGGCTAATATTTTCAGCACACAGAGAAGAAAGAGCACTACGACGCTGTCAGCCAAACCACGCCTATTTGACTTGGCACGGTTGCGTACTATCGCAGGCACCGACCGCATCAGAAAAGAGGTCTTTTAAAATGTAAAGTAGGCTCCCGTGTTCAAGCTGAAGCGGCTATTTATTTGTTTTTAACGCTATTATATTACTCTAAAGGAGTCACCGTTTCTGCGTTCCAAATAGATGTCATCATTATTCCAGACCACAGGAGTTTCCTAGAAAGGAGATTTCCAGCCTACGCAATTCACGCAAAGCGGGCGAATGTAGAGTACGCAGTCCTAAAGCGCAGCCGTCTTTTTTACCGCTTTTGCTCCTAACTTTCTGTTGCTCTTTCTTGATAATAGTGTTGGTGTGTTTCAGTCAATACTTCAACTGAAATGTGCTAAAATTATGTAAGTCTTTCTCGTACGCGACTTTTCACTTTCGAGGTCCGGCCGTGTATAGCTTCTCTTTTTTTTGTACACCTAAATCAGTGTTGCGGTGGACAAAGAGCTACAAATATTTGTGAGTCCAACACGTGAGAAGCGCTTTTGATAGTGGATGCCCTATTAGGACCTATGCTGGTTTCATGCAGTTGTGATTAGCTCCTCTGTGTCCCTTATTATCGTGCATTGTGCATTGTGATCCGTGGCTCGGACTCTAAAGCAAGTTTTCCAGAACCCCGCATTAAAGCAACTGCCACATTTACTGAAATTTTTGGACGTTCACAGCGGGCCGCAGTATAATCTCTGCCATCTATATGAAATCAGCGCTTGTTCTGTGCATGCTTTGTGTAGGCATCGGAAGATCCCAGTACTCAGCGCTTCTCTCAAGGTCTGACTTTGAGGTAGAACTCGAGAAGCATGGTCAGGTTTCTAGTGTATGCTATTTTGTAAGCTTATGTTTCAACTTCAAACACAAGAAGTCTGTAGCCCGCGTCTCCAGCAATATGCGCAGTGTTCCAAACTACAAATAGTCCTTGTGAGCGTTTCTTTACAAACCGTCTCGACCCCGGATGGCTGTTCGTTTTTGTTACGATCTACCATAGCTTGCATTTCTCCCTGTTTTGTATTGCCACTTTTCTTTTTTGTCTGCATGATTCTCCGCAGTCCTGACAATAGTCGCACATCTTCGTTAGCGACTCCAGCAGAGCACGGTCATTTCCGCAACTTTATACTACCGCGACCGGCATTCGTCTCAATCAGGGTCTTTCTCGCGAAAAGCGGTAAACCACGAGAGTGCTGTACTGCACCGAACAACCCAATCGAACGCTGGAAGTAAGAAAGAAGCTGGCAGACTGAGGATAGCGTTCACATCTAAGTGTCCTACGATATGAAACCGTAAGATCTGTACAAAGAAAGGAAACAAAGAAAAGACAGCCCAGAACCAACCAGAGACTCAGACACAGCACTGAATGCAGATGCTAAAAGCAAGAGCCGATGGTCGCATCTTGCTGGTTTAATGCCTTTGCATCCCCTGCTCCGTAGGATCTGAAGTGTTGCAAAGGCTTCATATGAGATGTTGCCCTCTCATCTGACACACAAGAGCCATGACACGGCATAAAACATCTCGTATTCTCTCGTTTATTTGCACGTTTGTTCCCGACTTGTCACTTTCCTCTGTACGTATGTTGCATTGCAACTAGTCGTAAGGTGTGTGAAAGGAATTCAGCACTCAGGCAAACGGCTACTCTTGTCAGCAAACTGTAAATTACTTCACTGCGCCTTCTGCAAATGTTGACAAACATCGCAACAGCTCTTACCTCAAATAGTCTTTTATTTCCTAGGCATTTCCATTATTTGGATTTATTTATGAAATAAAATTTATTACTCAAAAATTAGCCCATTAACATTAACGGGAGTGTTTGCACTGTGTTATACTCTTTCTCTTTGTCTTGAAATGACGGCAATAGACGCCTTTTCGGAAGCTTATGCGAATGTGTCGCCGTCTGTATGATACGTAGGCTGCAGTAGTTACCTTACAGTTCGTCAACTCATCATTTTTTCGTTCCTTTATAGCGTAGTGAAAATGTAAACAACCTAAAGATACTGAAGTACAGCTTGATATCTCAACATCTGCACATTCCTGCTCGTTATGCGCAGTGTACTGCTTCGGAGTATCGAAACTTACGTGCGCTTCTTCGTCTTTCGTTTTCAGCAGTCATCTGGTAGGTCGATTTATAAGTCAAATACGGGCACCTCATGAACGCTGGAGATCTGCAATCAATTAAATATATTTATTTAGACAGCATCCTATTTCGCTGTTGCCGCTACTCTTTGGTGACGTCTGCATCTCCTTCATGCGACATCTCCTGACATCTCCTTTATGCGAAGTCGCTATCAATCACAATATTAGTGCTGCATAAAAATCTATAGCAAGAGAGTGGAGTCTCTCGAAAAAATTATTCCCGCTCACAATACCTTGTCGAAAAACTCCGCGGCACGTATCCCGTTCATCCTTAACTTAAACAATCTCCCGTTTAACTCCTGTTCACCGGGAGCTTGTCTGAGTTGAGGACGAAGAAATACTTCCTTTGAAATAAACCTCCTTGCAGGCAATGTTATCGCACAAGGGGCCTTACTAAGGCTTTTCATTGTAGCCTTATTTCATATGGTGTGAACTTGCAACAGCTCGTTAAAACTCATTCGTGAAATTTGCTTCTCCACAGTAAAGTGCTTTGAATGGAAAAGCCCACTTCACGTTTTTTTTTCGTCTGCCTAGAGACATGGTTGTTCGAGATCAAAGCGTACAGGCATTTTCACGATAACTGCAGCATGTAATTCGCGTCGAGAGAAGGAATCTGCAAAGACAGTTGCATTTGAGAGAACGTGCAAGACGACGCCGACAAAAACTGTTAACACGTGCGCAGCACTGCACGCGCCCTTTGAATGCAGGCAAAATATAATAAAAAAGGTGGAATACTATTTCGAGTTGTGGACGTGCAACTAAAATAATAAAAAAAGCTTGAGGCAGCCAATCTTCTAACGCAACAAAGACGACGATTGTCGAAACCACTCGAAGTTCTCGAATGGGAGCGCTCGCGAAACACGTGGCAATGACGTTTCTATTTGTGAACTGAACAGCTTGCGAACAAATGCAGAAACAAGTTAGGCGAACGTGAGACGAAAAAATATGTTCCTGAGGTTTATCTATTAGCTAACGGAACTTGAATTGTGCGTGATGTAGGCTGCCAGTTGGTACAACTAGAAAAAATAAAAAAAGACTGACGGATTCTCTTATGCATTTGCCTAACAAGACCTGAAGGCGAAAGCCGTCTTCTTCTTTTTCTTCTCAGTGAATGCATTGATCCTCCCACCTCCGCCCCCTTGCGAAAGCTTTCTGCTTCAAACGTGGTTTTTGAACTGCCTCCTTTGGCCAAGCGACAATGTCATGTGATGACGTCACAAATTTTTAACGATCTGTAACTCAAGTCATGGTGATGCCATGTAGTGACGTCACCACGTGATGCATTTTTTTGCATCACTCGTGTTGACGACGACGACGCGGGACGCCGACGACGACGGTCAATTTTCGCGTTTGATGAGGCATCTAAGGCGAAAATGACGCCTTAATAAATCATAGCCGCGTTTTTTTTTATTTCGTGTAGGCGGTAACCGACATTGCTCTCTATGAGCCGGACCTTCATGAGGCAAGAGTAACCCTAGAAAGTACGACAGAAGAGTTGAACGACAGAAAGTGCAATAGAGGCGTCGATCGATGGAAGTGTTATTTGTGCAAAAAGCGTCAGCCTAAAAGCAAATAACAAGAGACCGCCAGACATAAGCTTTCCTGTAGTCATCAAATTGGGTCATTCTGCCGCGCCCAGTGACAACACTTGCACTGATGGTGGTACTGGTGGTGCAGCACGGAAAGATTTAATGCACGTAGCATTTACCACTAAGATAGCGATCGCTTGGAACTGTCGGTGCCACACATTTTTTTTATGGGTACCGCAGTCTTCTTGCTTTTTCTCTTTCTCAGTCTGCTCTATGCAGACTGCTCTTGTCACGCAAGATGCTTTATCAATAAACGAACGCGTTCCATGAGAATACTGCCTACAAAAATTGCCTTCTCGGGACAACACCCAGCAATGGTAACCTTTCGTCAACCAGAACATAAATAAGGTCACATTGAAGTGCGCTGTCGCAAAGTATCGTTGCGGCCGCTAGGACAACAGTTAGAAAACGACATATTTGATAAACGTTATTTACACTAGATAACGATATGTTATAGTCGGGTTCTAGAATAAAGAAGGAAAAGCATTTGATCAAGCAATGTTATGGCGAAAGCCTTAGATGCCTCATGAAACGCTAAATGTGACCGTCGGCTTCGGCGGCGTCGGCATCAAAACAAAGGATGCAAAAAGTCACGTGATCTGAGATGGCGACTTGATGAGGTCATCATGACGCCACAGATTGCCAAAATTTATGACGACGTTAAGACGTAATCATGACGTCACACGATGACGCCATCACACGGCATCGTCGCTTGCTCAAACGTGGGCTCATCTCGGAGGCAGTGCTGCAAAACCACGTGAGGTGCGGGAAGCTGCGATTGCTCCAATCCTGGAGGCACTGTAAAGCCATTTTGGATGCAGAAATTTTTCGTGGGGTGAAGTAGGATAAATGCAATCGGCCGGGAAGAAGAAGAAGAAGGAAGCTTTCGCCTTCAAGTCGTCTTATTCAAATGCATAAAGGATCCTGTGAGTTTTTATTTCTCACGCGAAATAGTGCAACTGATGATTTGTAGAGGGAGAACAGAATTTGAGCCTGGAAAATTTCCAGCGTCAGAATGTTTCAGAAGTAGACATTGCAGTACGCAGCATAAGTGGAAAGCGCAAGGTAAGATTTTGGCGTCACGTTGACAGCGAAGTAAGAAGTGTGAAGGTTAGCCTAGCTACCACAAACGCGCATGCCCTCGAGCACGCGCACGGGAACCATTACCACATTCTGTGGTGCTCTTGCTCCTGGAAAAGCTACAGACACATACATGTGAAGACATCTACACTTGTCTGTCTGGTACTTTACGTCTCATTCGCCTGAGTTCTCTTTTTTTTCTTTTTTGAGCACGTGTATTTGTCATGAACATGATAAAAAAGCGAGACGTCGTTTGGCCTAAGGCGCTTCTCGACTTTCAGCAAGAGCATTGGCGTCTCTCTTTTTTTCGTTTCTTTTTTTTTGTACTTCCAGAACGTGGACCCGACGTTGATAAATCGATGACCGCAAGAAATCGGCAGCTGCGGAAAAAGGGAATCCGACCGCTGAAACCGGTCAGGTGCAACTAACAACGCTCCTGCTCTTCTAAAAAATAAGGCTGCTGAATTTACTGCTTTTACTGTGCGAATTCTTAACTCTATTTCCTTAAGGCCCATCACTCCCATTTGTTCCCGCCCTCGTCTTAAGGCTTCGTGTACGACACGTGTAGACTCCTTTCTTAGCCAATCGGTCTTAGCCAATCCGTCTTGATCAATCTGTCTGTTATATCGCACGTCCAGAATGCTGAAAAACTGTGAGGACATGTTTCTTGCGCTGACATACGGACCTTTTTTTGTCTCTCTCTCTCTCTCTTATTTTTTTTTATTTGAAAAGAAGTGCATCGCACAGGTTTCATTTTACTCTTGTTTATTTCATATTTAAAGAAGAACAAAGCACAGCGGCATGCAGAACTTAGTGGCAATACTCACAAATTGATCAATCGGAAAGGCAAAACGGAAGGAGGAGGAAAAAAAGAAAGACCGCGCTTTAGTTTGGTGGAGTGTTGACCTATTATTGACTGAATTCGCAAATCTTTTTCCTAGTTAACCGAGTGTCAGGATATCTGCAAAGAAGGCTCGGTGTGTAATATCCGCGATGAAAAAAGCAGGATATTAAGGTGCCTCATTAAACGCTAAAATTGAGAGGCGTCCAGCGTTGGCGTCCCCAACACGACTGATGCAAACAATCATCATCACGTCATTACGTCATCATTTCACGTCATCGTGACGTCACAGCTCACACAAATATGTGACATTATTACGTCATCACGTGACATCATAGCTTGGTCAAATGTGGGCAGATCACGGAGTTTGTGCAAAACCAGGTGAGGCGCCTCCGATCCTGGAGGCAGTGGAAAGCCACGTAAGGTGCAGAAAGGTTTGGGAGGGTGGCGGGGCAGGATCAGTACATCGACTTGGAAGAAAAAGAAGATGGCTTTCGCCTTCCATTCGTCTTAGGTCTGTGCATAAGGGATCCTGTGAGTTTTTTTAGTAAGCAGCCATGAAAAGTTAAGGCGGAACTTGATACTTTGGGGACATTGGATGTATAAGCTCCTTAGGCTAAAGACTTTTTGTTCCTGTACTTAGGGAGTTGAGTGCATTACGATAAACATGTCTTTCTTTCTTTCTTTCTTTCTTTCTTTCTTTCTTTCTTTCTTTCTTTCTCTTTCTTTCTTTCTTTCTTTCTTTCTTTCTTTCTTTCTTTCTTTCTTTCTTTCTTTCTTTCTTTCTTTCTTTCTTTCTTTCTTTCTTTCTTTCTTTCTTTCTTTCTTTCTTTCTTTCTTTCTTTCTTTCTTTTGCGCGCCTCAGCTAAGTATGTGACGGTAAAGAAGTCTGCCTGTGGCGGACTTAAGCTGCTTCTTGCCCGCATCTCAGCTGGGAGTTTGTCAGCGACAATAAGAGTTGCTTCAGCGGACCAGCTCACATTGTTCCTGCGTTAAGGGAAGCATTTATGACGGTAAACAACTTTTGCCAAGACGTACGGGTTCTCGTTTAATCGGCTTAGAATCGTACTTCACCAGGTACAGAAGTTTTGCTAGGAACGCATTGATACTGGCACTGTTTATTTCGCTTCACCGTTCTTGCGACACTCGCGAAAGGTATATGAAAACAATTTTTTTTCGTCGTACGTTACGACCAGTGCTACTCGGCACGGAAAGGAGCGTATTGAGGAGCGGGGGTTGGGGGAGGCCTGAACAACTTTAAAAGAATCTGCGCTGCACGTCGGTGAATGAAATAATGGGACGTTAACACGTACGGATTTTAGAACAGACAAGGAAGAGTCCCCTGCTCCTCATTGTCTGTTCTTCACTACGTGAGTGTTAAATTCGCGGTTTAAATAATTAATTAATTAACAGCGAAGCTGTTTAAGGGAGCCGTAATTTGTACGGCCTGCCCTGTATGGCTTATCAGGTTATTAGCCCTACTGCGCTTCTTGCGATCGACCGGCCTTTTTGAACGATTGTAACCAGAACACCGTCCCTGTGTGTGTTGCTTCGCGGCTGAGAGGCTCGCATGCACGCAAGAGTCTCCACCACCCCATTCCCCTCTCCTTGTTTTGCCGGATCGTTCAATAAAGCTGTTCACTCACACTCACTGTGTGTGTTGTTGTTTTTTTATCTTGTGTGTGTACGTGCATTTTTTTCTCCTCTTTTTTCCCTTCTCCCTTTCTCTCTCTAGACCCTCTTTCTTGCCCCTAGTTCCCCTCCCCAGTGCTGAGTAGCAAGCCAGATGCTAATATTTGGTTGACCTCCCGGCCTTCCTTTTTTTCATCTCTCTCTCTCTAGCCACAGAAATTGGGTAAATCCCACTACTCACCACTAGTCCACTCCAAATGAAGAAGACAGCAGTTAGCCCAACAAACGTGTTGCACTACAGATATAAATCTGTAGTGCAAAGTTGAAAGAGACTGCGCCTACAGAGCATGAAAGGAGAGCTTCAGGAGAACTCCCAGCCCATTAGAGTAACCTATTGGTGTATCTGCGCCAACAGGATTCAAGACAATCACCTCGAGCATATGAGTCAGTCGACCGTGAGAAAAAAAGGGAAAAAAAAGAAAGAGAAAGAAGAAATGCAATTATGATAGATAAGTGCCTTTTTTAGCGGGATAGACGGCTGATCTAGAGATTATTACACAACACGTCAGTCGTATATGTTCTACTATACGTTCATTCCTAACAAAAAATCTAACCAAGTTCACATTTTCCGGTGTACAAGATCATCTTTCAACGACTGTATCATTTTTGCACACCCGCTTTGACGGCGCCAAGCTTGCGGTGGCAGCCACATTTCAATAAGAACTAAATGAAAACAAATAAAAACTATCGTTAACTTCCTTTTTTTTACTCTCATTCCTAGCGTTCTCAAACTTATCCAGTTCTAATTTGAGGTAACGCAAGGAGCAAACAAGCATCACCCAAGTGGTACACCAAAAGAAATTTGGTTATTATGCAACCACAATATCCTGTTCGTACCCAAACATAATGGTTCCCGCTAGCTGAAAAAAGAAACTCGGAAAGCAGCATGCTGCTTCAATATCCCACCGGTGCGGCAGCGCAAGAAACTAAACAAACCAATAAAAGCACGATTCTCTTGATGCATCGCGGGCGCGTCTATAACGGCCAGACATTTGGCGTGGCACGTCTAGAAAAACTGCCGATTCATGGCCAGTCGTCGCCGTCGACATAACGCCGACACACAGCGCTCTCTTTTCTGCGCACTGAGGTGAAGCGACAGTCTCGGGGCGTGTGTACTGTTTCTTTTGATTCTCTTTTATTTAGTGCCGCGTCACTGCATACGTCATGGCGGGACTTTTGAATTCTTTAAGGTCGATACGCCACGTGGTGTCGTTCACGCGAACTAGGCCGCTGGTGTCCAGAAAAGCTGCATATATGATCACAAATGGGTGTGTGCTACAGAAATCGGGTTAATTGCACTACTCACCACTGGTCCACTAAAAAAAGAAGGCAACAGTTAGCCCAACACTAGGGAACGGAAAAGGCAACGCCGGCTGCGAGAAGACCCCGAAGCGATGGAAGGCCTACGCCAACGACGACATGACCGTAGATCTATGAGGGGTGCGAACGCTTGGTTTCAGCACGAGTTTTTCTCTGGTTTGACATCCATGTCGTGTCTGTGACTGCGTGTGGTTTATCTCGAATCTCCCTGCGCTGAGAATCAATGTAGAAACAACCTAGCATAACCTAGCAAAAGCCTAGCAACGACCTAGAAGCAACCTAGAAACAACCCTCATCACCTAGCTAAGGCCTAGAAATAACCTAGAAGAAACCAGAATAGTCTTCAGAATCATCCAGTCTCGCTGTTTCAAGGCTTGCGCGGCTTAGTGCAAGCTTTGCCGTTTATTTATTTATTTATTTATTTATTTATTTATTTATTTATTTATTTATTTATTTATTTATTTATTTATTTATTATTCTTTTTTGGAGCGCGAATTTTAACCAACTCGTCCAGCTTTCCGCCTGTTTGCGCTCTTCAACACTCTCATGAAATGTAGACGGGTAATATACAAATACTTCAAAATGAATAAACGATCCACTTGTAAACATTTATAGGATGGCTTACCGACGAAATGTGCGTACGTGCGAGTTTTACGCAGAGCAGGAACAAGTCTTGTAGAGAGAACACATCTTACACTCGCAAGGTCTAGTGAATAAGACAAAAAAAAAAAGATCACCTTTATGTCGCACTTCGAGATGCAGACAGAAGCCAATATAAGTTAGGGAGGGTATGCAATCAAAGCTCCATTTTTAAAAGAAAGAACGCACTAGTTTAGTGGACATGGCAAAAAGATGCGTTACTTTACGGACCTTAAAGCTGCTAAGACTGCACGGCTGTGTGAGCCGATAAATTTTAACTGGGTGAGCTTGAAGAAGGCGCTCTAGTACATAGCAGAATTCCAAGAGTGACCACATGCCAGTGTTGTCTGTCAAAACTTGCTGAGCACCATCTCGTTTCAATGAGGCTCATTAAAAGAGCCCCCTCTTAGTAAACATACAGAGCCCAGCAAATCTCTAGTGAGTACGTGGCTTGATGTAATGGCAGAAATATAAGGGGCTCAAGAGAACACGCTATAAAGAAAAGCCAGAAAGCAAAGATGCAAGGAAAACTGCTTCTTTGCGGGCATCGGTCGCTATCGGCCGTATAAAAGAGATGGCCGCTAAGGACGACACCGTAATCCGCATTTAATGATGCATCGCGTGCTTGCTGCATCCATTTCGCGCATGCGCGATTCGACACAGGGCAACATGGCATCTTGCATCAGCCATGTGCGCTAGAAAAGAGTGGCGAAGGCAGGATGACAGTGCAGAAGAATAGGGAGAATAAAGACTTCCATTACATTCGTTTGTCTATGAGGGCATTCCATCACGCCATTATGGCGTAAAATCACGTTATATTCTCTCAGTCGACGTAAGTAACAGTGCATGCTACAGCTGTTGCTGCGTAGGTCACGGTGTCAAATAACAAGATAAGTTTGTGGAAGGGCACGAATTTATTTCCATGTTGCGAGTTCTGTTAGGATCAATTTATAAAAGTCTTTTTCGAAGTTACTTCCATATATATGAAATGACATTTCATGCATTGTAGGCGCATACCTATGGGCTGAAACCCATAGGCCATATAAGATCGATAAACAAAAATATACCCCTAAAATATGCCCCTCACACTTCTGGTCCCTACTGCTGCCTTTGTTGACAACTCCTAATAAAAACTATGAGGACGAATACGTGTTCTAAGAAACAAGTTCTGAGGTTCAGTTCAAGATATACCTGTAAGTGCGAACTTGTAGCTTGGAGCTACTTATTGTGTGACGATTTGACTTGGCCTAGAACAGCAAGTGCATTTGAACAGTATGGAAGCCTTTCGCACGAGTTTATGCCATAACCGCATGACATCTATAGCACATGCAAGAAGGCTCAAGGCTCATGAAAGGACGCGCCACACGCACAACCTGATGACTTCGTAGCTTGTATTAATAGGCGTAAAAACGATGCCCTTAGGTACTCGTCAACTATACTTCCTTCAACCGTGCGCGTAACCGAAATATTGTCTTTTTTTTCTTTGAAGAGCGAAGCTGTTTAGCAAATCGTTCCTTGTGAGTTGATTGCTGAAAACGATAATCCTAAAGGGTATGTGCCACTATGCGGCTACCTGAGAGCAAGTACACACAGAGAGAGAGAGAGAGAAACAAAGAGAGAGACGGAAAGAAAGATACAAAGAAAGAGAAATTATCGCCGAAAATAATTCTCCAAGAGGCGGGGTTCGAACCCGCGTACCCTCTATCCGAAGGCGAGCGTCCTAACCACTCGGCTATCCAGGCACACTAGCAGAGCATATCATAGCCTTGTACAGTATAGTGTAGCTAAGGGGTGGGAAAGGGAAGCGAGCGTGAGGAGGAGAGATACGATGGTGAGGAAGAGAGAAAGGAGGAGGGAAAGCAGGAGGGGAGAGAATAAAGCGTAGCACAGAAAGAATGAGAAAGCAAGAAATAGAGAGAAAGAAATGCAGAAGGAAAATAAAGAGAGACAGAGAAAGAAAGAGGAAGCAAGCATTGCGCCGTCTACCGACCAGAGACCGCACCATCTGGCCAAGCCGCGCCTGCGCAGTAGCTAACCTACGCCCACCGACGGAGACATTGCGCGCAACCTCCGCTCTATAGAGCATAGCCTGCCTGCGTACTCCCGAGGAGGAAGCAGCGCATTTCGATGCTAGAAGTGTCGGTCGACGGGGAGTACGAGCGCGCCGACGGGTTCACGCTTGACTGTGGCAAGCTTTGCGCCACTTAGTGCGAACTTCCCGCAATTTTTTTCTTAGGACAAGAAAAAGAAAAGATCAGACACAGTAAGATAGCTGCAAAGCATTGCCATAGACCTATACGCCTGTGGCAAAAATATAATAGATTTGTCATCTTCCGATGGGGACTTGCGTCAACCAAATGTTGCAGTAACCCACAGCTGAAAAGTTTGAAAACTCTGGCACGAGCGTAACAAATAAACTGTGCATTTCACTCTCCTCCACAACCGCCCAGTCTCGCAAGAGGGAAAAAATGCGAACTTGAAGAAAAATGGCCACGCGTCAGGATAACGACACATCGCTAGAGAAGATGCCCTGCGGCTGCGCCTTAATCGACGTTCGGCGAATTGCAGACACGAACGCCGTAAGAAAAAAATCGCAAAAGCCCTCGATGACAAACTGCCTACGCCTATCACCGAACATCACTCATACTGCGCAAGCAAACAAATAAAGGGGACAAAAGTCACGGAAAGAGCTAAGCTGACAGGAGAAAAAGTTTTACTACAAAAAAACAGAAGAAGCTAGATGACGAACAAGCGTTGATTTGACAGTGTGTGCAGTAGCTGTGTTTGCACTTACTAGGTGTCCCGAAAATATCGTGAGAGTCAACTCCGCTCAAATTTCATCATCAATTCATATGTTTCTCGGAAGATGCTGAAACTAACTTCACGTTTATTTTTAAAGTTTTCTCGAACGCACTTCATCACAACACGGAACCTGTATCTTGGTCTCGCTGTTGAGAAACAAAAAACTTCAGTGTTTCTTTAAATGTGTCTCACGTTTGCTGCCTTTAAGTATGAAGAGTTTTCCCTTTAAATAAGCTCTCAATGAGCTGGATTGGCGCCAAGAGTACGAAATGTGGCATAATGAGTTCTTTTAATAAGTATCCCAATGTTTTGTACAAAGTTATTCATGCGTTTATATCACGTAACATTCTTACCGCTTTGGCGCCTTATGGAAAATATGTCATAACCACGGGCTCGCATTAAATGGGGCAGATTGTTCAACAGCCTAGGATACCTACGCGAGCAAGTGAATAACTTTATTCAGTTCCTGCAGGTTTCCGGGCAGGGTTCCCGCCTAGGAGCCGGATGAGAGACCGTGTCTCTCAGCAGCTTCCTTGACCTGCTGGATCGCCCAGAGTTTGGTCGTCTAGTCCTGAGTTGAGCAGCGCGGTCCGCCAAAGCGCCCGAAGGTCCCCATTGGAGGCCGCGTCCCTAGTTTTGCAAATTAGTACTAGACACTCCCAGGGAATATGCGCTAGTGTGGCCCTATTAGTGCAATACTTGCATGAGTTGCTCGTATACAAATCAGGGTAATTGTGCTGCATAATTACGGGATTAGCGTAGGTGCCTGTTTGTATAACCTATGTGCCCAGATTTTGATTTTTTTTGTAAGTGATACTTACCATTGGTTACTTGTTTTCGGTAAGGATATATCATAAGTTTGGATTGACTACAGAATTTTATCGGAAGAGAGGTTCGAATATGAAATGTTCATGTGAATTTTGGCCCTGGAGCAGACTGAAAGCAAAATTAGGAATATCAAATTTAGATATTAAAATGCTAGTACTGACAAAAAAGGTTTAGCCCGTAAGACGAGAGATACAATTTTAATGAAGTCGCTCTCCGAAAAAAGTTTAAAATTTGAAGTCATTGCATTGCAGTCACTATCTTACAGCCAATTTTTCTAGAAAATCTCTAAAAATTAGTAAATAAAACTATTCTAGGTTTGAGCCATCCGTCAATAAAGAGGAATAGCCGATTTGATATTCGAGTGCTGAAGGCAACGTAGCGTGCGAAATGCTCCGAAGACCCCAAGGAGACAGGAAAGCTTTTTTCCGTGCATCCGTAGCTGCCTTGAAATAGAAATCTGAAAGGCATTGAAGATGACGTCGCACAGTGTTTGATATTTAAATTTTCGATTTGCCGTTCCAGTGCCGAGGTAACTGTTACCCTTAAGATGAAGATGAAGTGGGCCCTGCAAATATAAGCAAGGCAACCAACCCAAGAATCTGGATAGATTCAAAATGGCGTACGCCTGCAGTATACTCTTAGGCTAGGCCACTCAGTTTATTTTAAAGGCGCAATCACGAGAGAAAAAAAGAAAGTGGAGGAGGCTGAAAGGGCTTGACAGCGCTGTGGGAGCCATTTTGTTTCCGCGCCGAATTTAAGTCGGTGTCGCCGAGGGACAACGAACGAACTGCTGAAAACACTTCCATTGTCCTGTCTGAGCGTCTCCCTTCAGGAATTTCTAGAAAAGTTTGTAAACCTTCTAAAGCTATGCGCAGATTGGTGCATTCGGCAAAACAAATCCAACACAGTAACGCCATCTCAGAGCTATCTTCTAAATGTATTCATGTGTCCCTTTCATCACTCCTCCGAACGAATTGTGTGCTGTTAGAGAACACAGTTCGGTCGCTCGAAACAATGCCTAACACGACATCTACCCTTCTTTTATCTTGTAGCAAACAGTACACTTGTATAGATAAACAGAGGGATTACAAGCTTTCGTTCCCGCGTCTCGTCACGATGCGTATCACAATGCAAATGTGAGCCAGTGTTTGCTCGACTAGGAGAGCACATCCTGTTGAAGAGACAAGCCTCAGGAAGACGACAGCGCTGTCGCCGGTAAGAATTATTAAAGCGCTAAAGCCTCCAAAGCTCCCCTCATATGTGTTTCGTAAATTTGTAGCTGAAGGTAACCATGCCTCTCACTTACATACATTAGAATAATAACATACAGCTTGTGTCAGGCACATTCAATTGGAGCTCATCAGCTCCAAAGATCATGTCTCGAGACATGATGTAGGTTGTTTTGTGGGGCTTAAATTACCTAGGACGAGAAACTGCGCTCGCACTGGAGTGCTCGGTACCGGATATAGTGTACACCGATGCTGTGGATATAGTGACACTTTGGACGCAGTTGTTTCATGCGCTAAGATTTTGTATCAACAAGAAATAGTCAAAAATTCACGCCTACGTGCCGAGGTTGGTACGCGAAAAATAACGATGCAACACGTCCGCGACGAAGTGTCCGCCAGCTAAAGGGCGAAAAAGACTATGTTGCAGACATTGTCAAAGCCGAAGATGTTAAAGCGTAATCCCACGTCTGCATTCATATTGATGAAACACAGTTACAAACGGAGCAAATGCTAAGTACTGCTCATGATTCTCAAAATAATTGTTTTCGAAATGTTCAATTCGACAGTATGAGTATGCATCACAATATTTCATGGAGGCCAAACATATATTAGACTACAGCATAGAACATTGGTGTGTGTGAGTTTAAGTATAAGATTCTTGGTATTTGCAAACGTGCTGGTATCACTTAGAGTAGCCGAACGTTGTCAGGAAGAACGACGTTACCGTGAAATTTCACACTCTAATACGGACTGCTCACTTTTCGCAAGCTGTTGATGTCAAGAAAAAAAAAGAACTAAAATACATGCTTGCTCAGAGCACTCATTTCGAGAAGAAATGTGTGAACATGTTGCATCAACTATAGGACTCCTTAAGGCGCCGTGCAGCTTAGGTCATTGAGTGCATACTCTGTGAGCAGCTAAGATTGCGTATAGACTTCGCACGGAGCTAACTACGAGTAGCATTGCGCAGCATTGCATGGAAACAGAAATAGATCGGTACCACTTGATACCACTTATTCGTACGTAAGAGCAGATTCTATTCTATAGCAAAGGTTTCTCCTGCCTGCATAGAAGCAGGTACCGATGAAGCTGTGATGGGAGCTGGGTCGCCCAGGTGTGATCGATTGATTAATAGAAAGCAAGTTACAAGGAAGCAAGACGACGCCTAGACTAGAGCAAATAGATGTTTCCACGGTGAGCACGTGATGATGCTGAGAGTGACGTGCGCGACTGAGTGGAACAAATGCGCGTGGGTTGAATCTATCGCCCACGGGCGCACAGCGAAGCACTCTGAGATAATGCGCAAGCTTTCGTGCCACGTGGCTCCGTCTTTGAAGTCTCGGCGCATATTGACTTCATTGTGTCAGTGCATGTTCGCTCGTTCCTGATGACGCCATAGGAGCCGTGTTGCGTAAAATACTGAACAAAGTTTCTCGCAGTAGCTGCACCAGTCTCGTTGTTGCATGTGCGAGGGCTTTAACTGACAGGGAGCTCAACGACATGCTGTAAGTTAGCTTTGTATAATGCTCGTTTGCGAGTAGGCTGGCATAGAGCTTGATAACAATCAGTGGTAAAAACGAGGCCAAACTTTACGAAATCTTACCGAATAGTTCTTTCTTTCTTTATGCAGAAGCTACTAACACGGGAAGAGAGGGAGAGGGACGGAGAGATAGAAAGAAAAACAGAGCAAATCTGCGTGGGGAGGTCTAGGAAGTTTAGCCATAAAGGAAGACTTGCTGGTTGGCTACCTTGCTAACAGTAAGACAAAGATGGAACAGAGACGAGATACCGGGTCGATTGAATTGCAAGCATAGGCTCAAAAGAAAACTTTTAGTGCGCGTCGCTTCAATTTCGCCCGGGACGGCAATGTTTGTCTGGGCCACAGCCTCACGCGAAGTCATCACGACAGCTCTGTGGACCCAGCGCATTGGCGAAATGCAGTTTGGCAACGAACGTACGCAGGAGGCCTTTCTGGACAAGCGCTGCACTGAAAGAGTGCACTTTTGGGATGAAAACCGCAACATATTGCGACGAGCAAGACCAACTCAAACACACGCCAAGTATGTTTGAGTAGATCAGAGTGTGATTGGACGGCGTCTAGCACAGTAATCTACCTACCGTGTTGCCCTTAGCGGAGCCTGATATAGCCGTCGACGAAACCTGTCTGCTTTCGCGTAAACAAAAAGAAAACAAGATTACTAGCCCCGCATGGCGAGGCAAAAGAGAAGAATAGGTGTGGTTCCCATACAGCGCGGGGCCAACAACGAATAGACTCCACTCGGTCAACTTCCTCCTGGAATAATCAGCGAACTTCGCTGTCTCTATGCCACATATGCCACCGTGCAAGCAAAGATATCGACGGCGATTCCAACTTACAGAAACGCAAAGCTCATCAAACGCAAAGCGACCTATCCGATGGTCGGGAGCTTGCGGCGAGAAATGAAACTGGTGCCGCAGTGCTTGTGTGCCAAGAGAAAAAACAAAGAACATGCAATACGCCACGTGCTGTGCAGAATTGCGACGTTTCTTCCAGTCTGGTATTTTTCGTTATTTTTCTGTAAAACTCAAGTGCAAAACTATATTTTTAAAGCCGCTTTACATGCTTCTTTTCTCTCCCGCGTTTTCAAGGCGTATAGGTATAGCACACAATTGAACTAATTATGTACGAGAAAGTGACACCATGCGCGTTGCACTTTAATCTCTTCCTGCTGCTTAAGTTTTAGGTGCAACTGGCCAGCTTTGATTGTCAAAATAACGACCCCTCACCAAGCAAGCGGCGAGGCTCTCATTGCGGGTCAGGCTGGCAAACTCAATAGAGAAGCTTGAATCGCTTTTCTTTTTTCTTTTTTTGTTTAGCTCTCACCTTCTGTTTTTCCTTTATCAACCAAACACTCGTGGGACTGTGAATCGGAAGTGTTCTGTTTGAGAGGTTGGATGGGCCTATAAGGCTGAAGAGAGCTACATCACAGTGAACGGAGTGTAAGACGGTGACGCTTGACGTCTACACTTTCATATATTCGGTGCTATCACCCTGTTATTCTAAAGATCTTGAGAGAAAGAGATGGACTGCAAACAATTCAAAGCAAAACCGCGAATGAAACAAAAACACAAAAAAAACCCAAAGGAAACAAGTGCAACTCGGGAAACAGCGAAGCGGATGACAACAAAAATATCGTTGGGTAAAAGAAGGAATCTGCTTATGCAGGAGTGGCGACAATATTTTCCGCAGAACGAAAAAGGGGTTGACATTTAGCTTGAGTGATCCTGAAGAAAGAATGGAAAGATAAGCACGAGCTGCTGACTAAATTTCGTTGCTGGGTGTTTCTGCGAAAAGTCATAGGACTAAGAAACGACAAGAGACAAGAATGCAGCGACACTTCTTTTAATCGCGGTCGCTACTAAGCGATTCGTACAACGTCGTGTCTAGAACAGCTACTTAGAGTATCTACTTTCTTTATTTCTTGTTTTCCTTCTTGTTTGCGAGTTGCGGCGGTCACGCTGCATCGCCTGTAGCGCTTTTCCTGGGTGCCCTTCTAGATTTGGACGCTGTCTTTCCAGTTTTGTCCCGACAAGTTAGTAGAGGTACGCCAAGTTGTTCCTATTATCTTTACATGTATTGGTAATGGTGTAGCTCATGTAGCTCACTATTTGGCTCTCTTCTGACTTCCTTCAGCCATCATTCGCCATCTGACATCCTTGGGTCAGAATGCAGAGGAACCTAACCCTGGGGCACGCCAACTTGATTATATTACCCATGAGTCCGTATGTAATGCTTTAGCCCACAATTTGGCTTTTTCTGACTGCCTTCAGCCTTCAATCTTCATTCTGACAGCCGTCATTCTTGGCTTGATGTCGTCATTCTTGGCTTGGCTTGGTGCCCAAGCACGAAGCGTTGCTTCTTAAGCTTGGGCATCAGCGACTGCGACTGTGGCCTCGTTCTGTTTGACATCGCAGGGCGACAGGAGCAAAAATATCAAAGCTGAAATGTTTGCACATTATGCACATAGTTTACTCTGCGACAACTGGGTTAGCGAGTCTGATGGATATGGGCAAATTTTTGCGGTGGACATCAGATAGCTGCAGTGGTGGCCATCTACATCGACTTCGGGTGGTTGTGTTTATACAACTCGCTGCTTGACTTGTTCCAAACAATATTCGGTTAAGGACTAACTAGGTCGTCAAATATAACAACAAAGTTTGCTTGGAAAGGAAGCGTGCGTTCTGGCTGGCTCAATTAACCAGGGTAATTGAATGATCGTGTTTCCAGGCGTTCTCTCGATACAAGGTTTCTGTTGCTCTGAGGCAGACTTGCCTGAAATGATATTCAGGTATTAAATCTATTGAACTCAATTTTGCTGTAATGAGTAATGGAAAAAGTTGTGTTTGTTGGATGGTAATTTAGTAATGTAATTAATTACACCCAGCGAGTAAATTCATGAAAATTACTCATTAATTTCGTAACGACTCTTTACTAAGATATAGCATATCCACTACTCTACCGGCAAATAAATGACTAAAAAAACAAAAGGAAATAGCTGGAAGAAGTAAATCTGCGCGTCAAAGTTCAATAGTGGAAATTTAAACAAAGATTTGTGAGATTTTGATGTATATGTGGTGTAAATAAAGTCTGTATGAGTTGCGCATGAATGATGAAATTTTAATAAAATAATTTTAAAGTAATTTCATTACTATTTCAGACGTAATTGTAACGCAATGTCATTGCTTTCCGCCAGCTGCGATTTGTGATGTAATTTCTTTACATCTAAAAATTTACAGAAAAGAAGTTTTAATCTAGTTGGATTATTTTTCAAAAGTAACGTCACTTCTGCCCTGAGGAGTGGGGAAAATTTGTTTTCAACTTGCTGTTGTAACCAAGAGTAGGTGCGTGGCTTCGCGTTGGTGTATGAGGCGAGGAGAGGGGCACTACTGGCGAAACGGTGTACTGGGGTAAGCAGAGAGAGAAATGCAAGGCAGAGGTATTAACCAGGTTGTACCCGGTTTGCTACCCTAAGAGCGAGGAGGTGGAAGGGGAGAAAAAGAATAGAGAAAGCAAGCAGGAAAGGGAGAACAAGTGATACGTGCACAGACATATCAGCGACCACGGAAAAAGCTTAGGAGCATGATTTAAAAAAAAATTAGCGCAGCTTGCTATGAGTCTCGCAAGGCTGTCTAACAGCAGAGGTGGTGGGCACATAGCTGGTGGTGGCTTGGCTAGGCTTTTACCCTCTCACCTCTCTCTTTCCCACCCACTGTTACACTATACATGGCTATGCATGCTCTCTTTCTTTTTCTATATTTTTTGTTTCTGTGTCTGTCCGTCCCTTTCTATCTCTGTCCATTCATTTCTCTGGTGTCTATCTTTCTGTCTCTTTCTCCTTTTCCATATTTTTCTCTTTCTCTTTTTTTTCTTTCTATCTATTTATATCTCTCACTTTCTATCACTTCCCTCCTGCTTTCCCTCCTCCTCATCCTCACATGTTTTCTCCTCACTCCCACTACTCTTTCCCACCCCCTTGTGAAATGCAGCTGCTTTTAAAGAGAGTTCTAACTTTCAAAGGAGTGAAGCGCACTGTAAACGCACTGTAAAGTCTGTAGCGCCTGAACGGATGTGGAGCTTCGTAGTATTATACATCCTGACATATTATAGTAAGAGGTCGCCGTCTCAAATAAATATATAACAAAATATACCTAATCTTTATCTCTTTAAATTTTTGCGGGGCAATGACATGCGTGAGTGTACAATTTAATGCCCAACCTTGTAGGACTCATTGAAGGACGAAATCTGTTGGTGAGCATAGAAACCACCAGCACACTATTATACAGAGCGCTTGTTGGCCAAAGCAGGTTCAAAAACTGTCAAAAATGACTTCACGAAGTTTTGATTTACACGAGATGGTTATTGATGTTCGCAAAAAGACGAAGACGAAGGTCTACACATATAATGACAAAAGAGCTCCGAGATCGACCTGAATCAAGTTTCTAGCTTTCTGCTCACCTTTGTGAAGAAGAATGGTTGTATATGAAGAGACGGAGAAGCGTTGATTGTGAGGATAAAGTTTGTAAATCGATTCTGCGCAAACCCATCGAAGGTCGTTCATGATAGCGAAAGAGTCTCACCCATCCGTTTCTAGTGCGCACAGATGAAAATCAAGCCCATATGCTGGTTTCTCCGAAAGAAAGCTTCCTTGATAAACAAAATTCTAACCTGGAGGAGAAATGTCCCTGGATCAAGACGAAAAACTTGCCTTGGTGTCGACCAAGACAAAGTCTTTGTAAATTTGCTTAGCCCCAAGATAAAAATAGAGAAAATTCACTGGCTTAACATCAGTGCCAGCTAATCTTGACTAGCACCGGTCAATCGTGACTAACTGTTAAGATTGGCCAGCGTTGGCAAACCATTCGCTGTTATTGGCGAATGTGTGCTAGCTTTTTTTACAAAGGTAATGGAACGTAATCAGAGCTAATTAAAAATAATTCTAGCGTGTTTGTCTTGCTTTTGCCACTCTCGCAATGTACATCTTGGATGCATTCCAACTTCACGCTAACTTTTATTGTTTTGAGCACTCGTGCTCGAGCACACAACAGTCATGTTAACACAAACCTGTTTCGAAGTTTTCACAAATGCTATACTGTCCCCTCCTCCTCCCCTTTACTTCTACCCGCTGCTTACTTGTCGTGCTGAGCCACCACGACGATCGATTGGTACGTAAGCGTCATTATGCGCACTTAAACGCCAATAAACACAGACTATCCGACCCATTACGGCTCAAATCAGCGTCGAATGCTAAATGTCAACGCGACACGTTTCCTGCATGACATGCTCGCTTGCAGAGAAGCTGTGGGCTCAAGTATTCCGCTGCGTACAGTGGAAGAAGCCTGAGTCATCTGGCGCGGACGCTTCGTCTTCGAAGTTGGTTATTCAAACGAGGTCGCGCAGCTGCTCTCGCAAAAGACAGGGTCGCGCGTTTCACGTAAACAATGTCGCGCCGGCGGCGTAGTGGATAATTAAGGGAGGTAGCCCACGTACAACGTTCCGGTGCAGTCCTTGGTTCCAGGCTATAATGGGTAAACGGCGCATTTTCACGCACGGGTCAACGTAGCCCGCGTCTGGCCTCGGATGCCGAGCAGGATAATGCGCACACCGCGAATGACGCATTAGAAGCTGTACTTAATGTGGTGCTGTTCTGAAGGGGGTAATTTGGAGAAATCAACGAACTGCTCTGTAGGGGCATGGAAGGTATTCTGGGCAACTGCGTGAAGCCCGCTATTGCATTGAATGGTAGGCGAAAACAACGGTTTTATTCCCCCGAAAGTTTTCTAATGAATAGCTTACGCATGGCTATAGGTTCCGTAGTTTCGCAAATATAGGAAATTCTAATGATTGCAATATCTAGAGAGGATGTTTTAAGATTTTCTAGATTCGGGACGTAGAATTTATTGTTCAGGAGTGACGCCGAGCAAAGGACTGGTTGCCATTTTAGCGAGGACATGAGTGAATCGATATTTAGAAAAACTTCCAACGAAAGAAAGAAAGCATAAATTGGCCTTACGGGTATGGAGGAACACTAGTTATGAATTGGGTTTAATTTCCCGGTATGCATGATCTCACGAAAAGAAATAAAAGAAAAGACAACCTACTACCTGTTTCAGCTGAACTCAGAACCATGTGTGCGTCTTAATGTCATAGTCTTGTTAGAGCTATACGTGTTCGTATACTGAGACCTCGTGCCAACGATCCCGCGTTGCAACACGAAGCCACAACAACTGCACGACATGTGAACTCTATAACAAAGGAAGCTACGCTGGGGACGTTTGCTCTATCCACTTTATTAGTTATTATTCTTGCGCATATACAGTAGACCTCAAAGTATAATCCTGCATTTGTTAGCCATGATAACTGACTACCATAAGAGTGCAGAGAATCCTTTGTACGCACCAGGTTTAAACTACTCCATACGCGAGAACACCAAGTCCAGTTTCATGCCATTTGTCTGTTTATCCCTGCTGGCACATTACTTCGGCTTTTGCACTACGCACGCAGTACGTTACCTGCTGAGTCCCATTATGTAAGTAATTGCCAGCTATGCGAAAATAAACGAACAACACGAGAAATTATGTTTTATCTCAGTCTGAAGCATCACCAGCCTCGGCTGCTCAAATATTTCGTTAAATGTTTCCGAATAGCCATTTCCGTTAAATATTTCCGGGCAGCCCCCCTCCCCCCCCCCCGAATCACCTAAAGGGGGCGCCAATCCAGCCCCATAACTCCAATAAGTCGGACCTTTCACATCGTTTTTCAATGCGCGAGGTTATGGCTACATACTTTTTTTGACAATAATGGCGACCAGCGGCCCCCTGATGTGGCTCTCAAAAGTCTGTGTCCTTCCCATCTTTGCCCCGGAAAGCCGGGTACCAATGGGAGGCCTTTGTGGGAAACACGTCGTCGCTTTATATTGATCTGTGCACGTGCATTACGGAGCTCGTTTTCTTTCGAATTCGACCAATCAGGGAGGGGGGGGCTACTGTGACACTTGGTCGTCCCGCCTAATGGAGAACACTGCGCACGCCTACGTGAGTAGCAGAAAGAGAGAAAAATTAAGTACTCTGGAGGTCAACACGCTTCAGCAGCTGAATATTCAATATAACATCTCGGCTTACACACATCGGAGAAGTTGCAGGAACAATAAACAAAAGACATTAAAGGGTGCCGTGCGGTTGCAACACCGCGTGGCATGCAGATGACATGGGTGGGTACGTTTACCAAGCAAATGCGAACAAGATCTCTTTAGCTCTGATAGTAACATGACATACCCCGGTTCGACGAGGTCAGCGACCGAGAAAGAATGTTATTTTCGTTATTTGTATACGGCGTAAGTCTCCTTGCGCTGCAATACTTACGCAACATGGTAACAACGGTCTAACATACCCCGCGGATTGTATAACAAGAACTGGATCCTTTTCTTCGTCTACGGCTCGATTTCGCTGCTGAAACGTGTCGTTCTTTTCTGCCAGAAGTTCAACGCAAATCAAGAAATCGCGGTCAATAACCTGTTTCAGCATTTTCTTTCGTAGCGCATTTGTAGAGGTTCAAAGGAAAAGCTCATCGGGTAGATTTATCCGCTTTGACAGAGCATTAGGTTCTCGCAAGGTTTCTGCCCAAGAACGACGCGTGTTGAATGGTAGATTATTGAGTGCTAAGACTTTTGCCGAGATGAAGTTTGAATTATCTTTAACGTATGACCTTTGTAACAAAAATGTCATTTTCTGACTTACTTTATGCCTTCCGTATGGATTTCATAGAATTCCGGTAAATGTTCATTACACGAGCTATCGTTGGCAAGTCTTAACACTGATATGATATTAACTGCTACATTTTCTTTAGTTCAAAGCTGTGTGTAGTGATTATTTAAGCGTTAATTTTGCACTGCAATATGAAAAGCTTGCCTACTTGGGATCGAATTTCCTGAGCAGTTGCTTGAAGTTTCCTTCGTAGTCACGGCTTTTCGAATACGTGCGCGCAGTTCCTTGTCTGTAGCTTTCTGTCTTTAAGATACGAGTTGTTGCACATTCGGGGTGGTTTTAAGAGGTCCCATTTTTGTCGTTTTCGTATAATAAATGCAGGTAGATGACAGTGTCTGTTGAACTGTACAGCTGACTCCCTGAATACTCTGTTCACATACTTCCAGTGCAGATATGGTGGAGTTCACGTGGAAGATTAATGAACTGTGCATTGTGCAACTACACAAAATAAATCAGCAGTTATTGCGACGAAAATTGCGGTGTTTATTTACGCATTATTCATTCGAGCCATTTACTACATGTTACGGGGCTGTCCAAGGCTAGCGATCCTGAGATGAGGACATAAAAAAGGGAAAGCAAAGAGATTGAGAAAGAGAGACAAAAATTGCCCACATATGTAACGGACACTTATCGGCTCGAAAAGCAAGTTTCATATAACTCGTGCCTAAGTGCAGAAAATAAATAAGTTTACGTAAAATAAAGCCCGTAAGAAATAATAGGATTATCTCACTAATCTCTATAAAAGCGGCTTATAACAGGCATCCCGTCAGACAGAAAAGGCGTCTTAAGAGAACGCGCCGTCACCCTTAGACTCACTGAACAAAGGATTTAGAAATTAGAAGCGTTAAAACCCGTTTCTTTAGGACTGCTGGATATTGTGGCGAAGAAAATAGATGTCACAATGTCGTTGTCTTAAAATGGTGCCTTCGTTCTAAAGATCGTGATGTACAAAATGAACGCAGTGTACTTGAGCCAATTTTGTAGACTTTTCATCTACCGTTATTTTAAACTTATGTTTGTGTACGGCGCGAGTACAGATGACAACGCCCAGATAAAGGGATTTTCTTCGTTATTCCTATCAAAGCAACGCACGAGCGCTTCTTGCGCAAAAGAAAATATATAACAAAAGCTAGATAATGTGTCGAATTAAGTCGACAAATTTCCTGAGCGCCATTGCTGTTCTTTGGTTGGTAACAACTTTATTGATAGTCCGGCAGAGCTTTCTCCGACCAGGCCTTAGCTCTCCCACGTAGGAACGTCGAGGTCTTACCTCTATGCCGCCTTGAGGGCCTGCTGGACGGCCCAGAGTTAGTTTTACACCTCACGTATAAAAAAATATTCATGAAAAATTGTCGAAAAACAAAAAAGTGCAATCTTCATCGTACTTCTTGAAACCCCGGAGCAAATACGCTCAAACACGACGTGCCCAACACAATTACAGACGTTTGAACTTACCGGACGCCAGGCCTTCCAATTAAGCAAAGTCCTCACGTTCTGTTCTCTTAGGTCGCTTCGACAGGAGCCGAGGCTTCGTTTCTTACACGAAGGGTCAATGTCGGCTGCTGGCATTGCACAAACACTGCACAAACAGTTAGCTAAAAGGATCGCGGTACCGGGCATTCGAGGATTACTCGGAACAAGAAACAATGTGCGTACGCAGCAGTCTCCAAGATTAATCACGCGCTAGATTGCTACATCGGGCCTCTGCAAACAATGCCGGCATCTATACAATGTCACCGGAAAGCGGGAGGCACGGCTTGTCTAGCGCTGGATTTTCTGTGACTCGACATGCTGTGAATCAACAATCTGCATATAGATAATCTAAGCGTCTCAATCTTGTTATGCTGTCGTTCTTATGAGCTGTCCTGTCGACTCTCAAATTGCATATGCCGATGAACACACGAGAACTTGCTAGAAAAATTGTCAAGATGTCTTTTTTTTTATTAAGGCGAAAGCCTGAAATGTCTCATGAGAAGGGTCACGGGGAGAAAAGCAGGCGAGGTACCAAAGAAAATAGTACATAAATCACAATGCAACAACCACGCGCCTCGTGGTTCCAGGCGCACTAGCTGCACGGTCACTTCGTCGTTTCTTTTTCCTTGTTATTTATTTCCCCTCTCTCTCGCTTTCAACCCCCTATTCCCAAACCCCAGTGCAGGGTAGCATACCGGATACAAACTTCTGATTAACCCCCCTGCCTTCCTCTGCTCTTTCCCTCTCTCTCTCGTCTTTGCGGCTTTCGCGTGGCTAAGAATAATAAAAAAGCGGCGTTCGAGTGACTCGGCCTAAAGTCACATGAACGCCCGCAGCCTTGTGCCTCGAGGTGCGTGAGCTGCATGGTCGCTTAGTCTTTGCGGTGTTCGCGAGATTAAAAGAAAAATGATAAAGAACTCTCACTTCGCCTTAGCGAAAGCGTCTTGCCGAGGCGATAAAAAAAAAGATAAATAAGACGATCCCCTGGCGCAGCAGAGGTCATGGAAAGCTTCCACGGAGCGGAGCCGGCTGCTTGGAGAGCATAAAAAAGAACGGTGGTGACGTGACTCAGCCTACTGTCGTCTAAGGGAGCGAGTGATGCAAAAGCGAGCCAAAGCATGACTGTGCATACGACCCGATTTCGCATCACCTGGAATTACTGACGTTATCTTACCAGAGGGTCTCGTAAGGTGAAACGATTCGCGGCGCACTAAGCGACCACGACCAGCCCGAACTAACATCAGAAATGCCAGTCGCAGTTCTTTTCCATTGTCGGCTTCGTTACCCCCAAAGGACGGCAACTTGTACACTGAGCTGTCATCAGATACGCTTCTGCTGTGCAAAGCTTCGTCGAACTGAAGGGCAACACGGTTGCTATTACAAACCGAGCCAATAATGAGCAATCGTACTTGTTTGCTCGCAGCAGCGGGCGTTGACCACTGTAGAGCTTGCTTTGTTAGACAGCGAATGCGTTCGGACGTTATTGCTCCATCCGAAGACGATAATGATCTCGTCGGTCCTTGGGGAATTGTGTAGCTTCCAGAGATGAGATACTGACACACGAGATATTAGCGAAGATTGCCACTGAAGGCTTATATATACGATGCCAGTATGGTTCCAGTAACAAATGTTGCATCCAATTTATTGTCAGGGGATAAAAACAAGTGGGTCGAATGGGGCAACCACTCAGGTTACCTTAACTCTAACGATCGACAAAAATGTGGGCTGGAAAATAATTTGTTCATGGTTTACTTGGTAATTTCTTCTAACATGGCTGCGATAACTGATGTGATAACAAAGTTGACGCCAGCTACTTTACTGGGTGTTTGTAGCCTCATCAATACATCTCTCGAAGTAATACAAAAGCATGATCTCTCAAAAACGCAAAAAAAACAAAAAAAATATTCAATGTTTCTATGAATGCGCAAATAAACAAAAGAGCATGAGCAATTCAGTAGCTTCTACTATTGCCCCTTATAAAATTTTCGTGTGCTTTTATATGACAAATTTTCATGTGTTTAGGGTTGAAGGCGACGAGGGCATTGCTCATATTCCTGAAGACAACAGGCTTGCACCGGCGGTTATGGACCAATGGCGATATTGCGACTGCAAAGGGTGTGACATTGTGTGTATGCGCTCTCCCTCTCCCTCTTTCTTTTTTTTTCTATTTACCTCTAACTTTCAAACTCAGTGTAACGTGGTATACCAGTGTAACGTAGCATACCGTAGCATACCTCAGTGTAACGTAGCGTACCAGTTTTTCAAGACTGGTTAACATCCCTGCCTTTCGTCTCTCTCCTGTTTCTTCCGTTCTTCCTTCGTGTGCTTTGAAAAGCGTTGAAAAACTTCGACCACGCGCGAAATGCGCCTCTTGCTTAGAGTCCATGTCCGCATTTAGGCTCCCTCTCAGAGCTTGCGATGACGCACGATGCCTCAGCATATGTATTTACAAGGCATGCCAGGCTGGCAAACTGAGAAGCTACGGACGAAGGATGAGCAGGCGAATGGTAGAAGTGAAGCAAGAGGGGATAGGCACAGGCAGAAGCGAGTGTTTCTAGAGCAAATACCGGCGCTAAAGATTCTTGACCGAAAAAGAAAAGATGGACGCATTCCGTACTCCTTCTTTTAAGGACTCCAATTCCAATGGGAACAAGTTGGCGCTCATTTTGCCATCAACGTCGAAATAAGACGTCTTTTAACTTTAATGTATACCAGAGTGTGCGAAATTACCCCGCGTGATTTCCATTTTCTCTCTTCGTGTTCAGTTTCCAGTAGATAAAAGCTCGAGTTTTCCTACGACGCAGCAGACACAGCTAGCTGACTGATACCAGCTTCTTCATTATATTTTCTGTACATTCTTAGCCGAGTCCTGCGTAAAGGGCTACGTATAGCCAGGAATATAGATCAAAATGGTCTGTTTTCCTGAATATACCTAGCGCTTGACGCGAGACTTGGTTAAGAGTGTACTTTCATTATAGCTGCAACTGGCGTATAATGCATTTGGCTCCTGAATGAAATATTGGCGGCAAGCAAAGCAAAGGTAAGATACACAAACGGAAACACCTTGGAAAAGACAACAAAGTTCTGCGATACTGAGAAGTAGGCAGGTGGCTTATGAACAATCCTAGAAAAAAAAAGTGATTCGTTACGGCGAGAGACGAATCGGTAAATATGTTTTGATACAGCTTATTAAAAGCTGTTCGGAAACGCAGCAAAGATGTTTTAATCCGCTTTTAACGATATTTTAAGGACAGAAGTGCCCCGCAGATGATTCCACGTGGGATTTCATCATACGCTGTGTAATGCTCTGAAATAATGAAGGTGATCATGGCCGTACGACATCAGGAGATGCGTGGTATTTTCAAAATACGACACTCTACCGAAAAGACAGACAGAAGGACAGACAGACAGACAGACCAAAATTTCTGCGTTTAAGTTCCCCAAGAAAGACTATCGTCTTTAAAAATCATAATCAAGTTTCACTCCCTAATAATTTGAACTCGCGGTATCTTTCACAGGCGCTATCAAGGTACATCTGTGGCTGGGTGATTTTAATGTAGCTTTTTTTTTTTAGAACATCGGCAGAATAATTTTTTTGTCAGCTAAGAGTTATTTAAAGTTGAAAATGAAGATTTTACGAAAATAATATACGTACAAAACCATCCTCCTCATTCTTTCTTCTCTATCTCTATTTTTAATCTCTATGTTCGTTTTTCTCTTGGCTGACTCTGGAGACGAGAGTGATCCAGTATGCGGAGCTATCGTGACTTGAGAACGCGCTAGGTGCCCTTGTATATATACTAAAACGGAATGTAAACTGGGCTTTTTTCATCAGCCAGAATAATCAAGGCGCATGTTGGACGACTTGGTAACGATGTTTCATCACAGTAGCTCAGGTGTAGCGTCTGGATGTAGGGCTGAAGTCGCAAGGCCTTTTTTTTCATAAGTGGTCATTGCCATTTCTCAGCAGGCCTCACTGATGGCTCGCCTGCCTCACGATTGGCTGAAATAATCTTTTACGTATACAATTGTAGTGTAAGAAGTTGTTGTTTTTTTTTGCGAATTAGGGTCCTAGCCTTCTTGACCATTCTCCGTGCCACGGCCGCGCTGGAACACTTGCAGCTGTGCCGCGATTAAGAAACATCGTATCGTCGCGTGATACCTTTTTTTTTTTATTGAAATAGAAAACAAATGAAGGAGTTGTTGTCACCATTGCTTGGTGACGGCTACCCCTTTCCACATAGTTGTTAAGATAACAGAATAAATAAATATATATATATATATATATATATATATATATATATATATATATATATATATATATATATATATATATATATATATATATATATACACATATCTACAGTCGTACAAGTTCAAGAACTCAGTAGCTATCGCAAATATTAGTGTCTTCAAAAAAACGCTGGAGCACTTTCATTGCTTTACGGTTTATCCTAGTCGGCCATGGGCCTAGTATTTTCGCGAAGGAAAACGTTCGCTCAGAGTCCAGCGTGTGAAGTTCTTGTTCGAGTCGCTGTCTATGCGTGTCGTACTTCGGACAGTCGAGCAACAGATGATGCACATCCTCGTCGTCGTGGCCGCATGAACATGTTGACGATGATGCACGATGAATCCGAAATAAGAAGTGCTTTGTGTAAGCGGTTCCGAGTCTTAGGCGATGAATGAGTGTGTCGATACGTCTTGGGAGCTGGGGGTCTAATTGGCACTCAAGGTTAAGGTCAACAGCGTACAGAATCGATTCCTTTGTGCTGTCTGGGAACCAGGTGGATAAACATAATTCACGTTTCGTTCTTCGTAAAATTCGGTTTATATCACATTGGGATGCAGGAATGAGGTGGGTTTGTGTGTAATTATGAGCGCCTTTTGCCAACTCATCTGCCATTTCATTTCCCTTGATTCCGCAGTGACTGGGAACCCACTGAAATGCCACGTGATGACCTGACTCCGTAGCTTCTGAAAGCTCTTTCAAGATCGCGTATACTATACGTATATCTATTTTTCCTGAAGTGGCATTTTCCGCACACGCAAGAGCCGCCAGGGAATCCGTGATTACGACCCACCTTCTGGGCCTCGTTGACAGTTTAATAAAGCTGACCGCTAGCAAAATAGCTACAAGCTCCGATGTTGTTGAAGAGGAAAGATGACTCAGTCGACATGCATGTTCCTCATGTAACTCCGGAATGATGAATGCTGATGTCGCAGTCTCTTTGTTGACGGAGCCATCAATGTACACGTGAGTGTAGCCTTGGTATCTGTCAAACAAGTGATGTGAGGCCAACTGCAGAGCGGCAATGGCTGGTACGTCATGTTTACTACGCAGACCTTCTATTGACGTTTCAATAGTTGGTAGCTCTAGCAACCAGGGCGGATTGGTCAAGTCCGGCGGCCAATGTGTCGACGCAGGAAGCCGTGAAATGTACTGTTGGTACACACGGTGTATTTGCGTGCCGGGACGGTTCTCAATTTGTGTTATGAGTGGATGTGAAGGGTGTTGCGTGACTAGGCGAAAGAGGTGCCGACAGGTCTTCCTTTCGTTGACTTTCGTTGACTTTCGTTGACTTTCGTCACACACCGTTCCAGCTTCTGGTTTTATTTAAAAAATAATGTCCGAAAATAGTTCCTTTCGTTGACTATTTTCGGACATTATTTTTTAAATAAAACCAGAAGCTGGAACGGTGTGTGACTGTTGGGCAAACGTTTTACCAATGTGTCATACATAAATTACCGTTCTCCAGAACCGACGCAGCTACAAGACTTCGTTCGCTGGCACGTGAACTCACACTTGCCCAGTGGAACTCGGCTGAATTCACCAACGCTCGTCCGCACAGCTTGGATCCCATTCTCCAGCTCCGTCTTCCGTCAGGAATATCGCGAGCTGAGGAGACGCTTCTGTGCCGCCTGTGGCTTGGCGTGGCCTTCACGAATGCCTAATCCTGTCTGATTGGAATGGCCAACAACTCCACATGCAATTACTGCAGCTGCGAAGAAACGATCTCCCATCTTCTGTGTGAGTGTCCCCGTTTCAGTGCGCCAAGACAAGAACTTTCCAATGCGCTAGATAAACCTGACAATCGCCATTTGTCGGAACAAAGGGTTTTGGGACCCTGGCCGAGTCCATCGTCAGCACAGAAGGCTTGAAAAGCATTATTGCGCTTCTTGCGGACAACTGGTCTTAGAGACAGACTCTAAGTAGTGCCATATTCTCGTTTCCTTTTTTCCCCTCTCTTTTTCTTTTTCCTTTTCTTGCTCTCCTTTTTTTGTAACATCTCTCTTCTATCATCTTTTATCCCCCTTACCCCTTCCCCCAGCACAGGGTAGCCAGCCGGTCTAAGAACTGGCTAACATCCCTGTCTTTCCGCTTGTTTCTTCCTTCCTTCCTTCAAATTCAAACAAATAATATTAAAGATACATTTCGACGAGCACACTTTATTGCACTTATATATGCAATCCAAAGTGCGCTCCAGCATAATGCATACGTGCCAGACGCACTAACGGCCTTTACTCTGCTATACATCATGACAATGGCCTCCGAACGGAATATCGCCGACGCGAGTTAGACGACAAAGTGGCATCGCTTAATTCGAGTCACGGTCACGTGACCACAATTTCTCTTCGCTCCCTTTCTCTCAGAAAGCAGCACCGCCGCGTCTATCTGCTGAAAAAGATGAAAAAAGAATAAGAAAAAAAAGAGCACTCAGTAACTACAAATCAAGACAGCAAAAAATGAAGGAAACATGCACGTTCTCTCTTGGGAGGCCAAATAAATACGTGTGGCGCTGATTTTCGTCCTCCGCTTAAAAATGAAGACATATGAAATATGGACGCACTTAGGAACCAGTTATAGTAGTTCTCGATGTCTGCAATATAACCTCGCCTGTTGAAAGGCTGGAGCGCTATATCAAAGGCAATTCGTCCCAAAAGCCGCATCCATGGTGTGCAGCGAGCTAGTCGGCACTCGTAATGAGGAGCGCCTCATTCGTTCTGAGTAGCCGTGATACATGTGGCGTGCCGGTATATGCTTTATACACATATGCGGTGAATTATGCGCTACACGTGCGTAGAAACTTCATGAAAGCCGCACTGTGACGTTCTGTAGCGAGTCTTCATGTAAGCTTAACTGCGGGAACACAGCAGCAATCGTGCGAGCAAGCAACCTTTTTGATTACTCCAACATTACGGGGAGATGTTGAAGTGCGCGTTTAAATTAAATCCACCTATGCTTGTTGCCGAGCGATACGGTTTCGTAATGCAGACACCAAGAAGAGCCCGCAGATGGAATTTACATAATATGTAGTCCTTTAAAAAGTTTCGTACAAGACAGCTGCATTGAAGCACATTGCAATGTAGATACGCAAGTCATACTCGCTCAGGTGGTTGATTGCGTTTTGGCGGCTCAATTTTCGCGACCAAGCGGCAAACGCCGGCTTGTATAGAAGCAAGACTATCAAATGAGATGCTGTCACTTTGGTGCCATTTCTATTCTTGGTCATAGTCTTAGACTGACTGTGCTATGCTAAAATGTTTGTTGCTAAATGAATATGCTAAAATATTTGTTGCTTCTTGACAGCAAAACAATCTGTCCCAGTTCCAAGATCATGGCGCCAGGACGATTCTGACGCTCGTCTTACTCCTCGCTCTGCTTCTAACAGGCGTATGTAAATCACCAGTCGCTTGTTTATGCGATGCCATCACCAAGTAGCCTCAGATCCTCGTAATTAATGCAGCATGGGGAAACTGCTCAGTTGCCACCGGTAAGCAGACATCCTCGGCAGACGACGTCATAATTCAAACTCCTTAAACACCGACGAAGCCTCGCTCATCTTCACAGAGCTACATCGAGGAGTACGCGTTAAGCCAGGCGGGAGCGATTACGGTAATCTCTCAAAACATCCCTGTTCACCTTCTCGTCATAATGTCCATACGACGTCGAAGAGGCAACGACGGTGCACTGCATTAAGTCTAGCTATGCTGCTGAAGGAATAAAAAATAGGTGAATCATTCTCGCCACCTTCCAAGATCGTAATACCTAGATGGTCTTGACGCTCGTTTTCATCTTCAATCTCCTGTAAACAAACTTGTTATGTTAATAACCAGTCGCCTGTTTACGCAAGCTTTCAAGAAGTAGCCTCAACACCTCCTAATTAATGCAGCATGGCGAAACTGTTCACTTAGCACCGGGTAAGCAGACATGCACGGCAGACGACGTCATAATTCAGACTCTTGAAACACTGACGAGGCCTCCCTCCCCTCACGAGAACTACCTTGAGGATTACGCGTGAAGCCAGGTGGGTGCGATTACGGTAATCTCGCGAAGTATCGTTGTGCGTTCTTTTTGTCGTCGTCTCCAAACGATGTAGAACGGGCACCAACGATGAACGGCATTAAGTCTGGGCTATCTTGCTAAACCCAACAAAAACACGTGAATAATTCTTGCTCGGAGGAGGGAGAACACTTCATGCGTGCGTACATCAAGCCCACAAGCCGCTCATAACGGCGATCATAAAACAGCTCATCGCGAGGCCCGTGCAAGCGTGCCACGTCTGCTCGCTTCCCGGATAATGCGACTTCAGCATGTTTGCAGCCGCTTGTAGTGAAGATGCCTTTGGTGCGTAAAGGATGCCCGGCGCATAAATAACGGCGCGGCATTGCTTAAGACGCTTTTAGGAACGGCCAATACAATCATAACTGCAACTTAGAATGCTTGCAGAGTGAAATAATAACGAGTGACTCTTCTCACTCTGCCTGAATTATGTGTAGCGGTATTGGAGCCGGAATGTTTTGAGGCTAGCTGAGTGTGCAGGATCTGGCAGGTGGAAAATATTCTTGATCAAAAGGGCAAGGCGTGGAAGATATCTTTATGATCTTTCGTTTGATTGCCGAACCTCGATATACATCATTCTTGTTTCGTACTAATAACCGCAGTTTTTTTTTCTTATTCCTGATAATTTCTTCCAAGCAATTCTTTTACCTGAATACACATGTATTCATACGTAAATTCGTCGAAGTTTGCCGTCTTTTGGCTCTTATTTTTATGCCAGCGCAGTGTTTTTACCGCCACGGCAGCTCAAGCAGCAATCACCGCACGTCTCGTTAGAAACAGTCATCAACCATTAGCCAACTACAATCGAATGTTATTATACCGTCTACGTTTGCATCTCACGGTTGCAATAGTGTGCCTCCAAGGTATGCTGACATAGTACGTCTATGGTCCGCCATTTCGCAACAGTATCGCGTATCGGTATCGCATCTCTGGAAGCTCCAAAAAGGCCTGAAACAGGCAGGTTCATTATCGTCTTCGCGTGGAGCAATAACTCCGAATCATTTGCTGTCTACAAAACAACCGCAGCAATGGTCAACACCCTTATGAGCAAGCCAGAGCGATATCTCTCTTTTTTTTTTTTGCTTGGCTTGTAGCAGACTCGCAATGGCTTTCACTTTGATGGACCTATGTCGGATGCAGCGCGTCTGATGACCACCGGGATGTGCGAATCTCGCCGCGAACAAAGCCCCGACATAGAGTACTGCTGCTATCACAACCGTCTGTATTGTTGGACACGATCGTCTCTGTATGCGCGGTCACTAATGGTACATTTCGCTGTTGATTTCGACCCTCTGACTCCGATTGCAACAATGTGGAGTAGGCACATGATCCCAGCAAGGAAAAGCCTGTCCGAGACGAAAATGATGCCGTTCGCCAGAGCAATGAGGTTGGAGGAGGAAACACGGCAGCACGTCTATATACTGCTGCAAACACCTTCCGCAGGCACCAAGGAACCACCAACGTCAAGCCAACAACGGAAGCAGTGGGAGCCACGTGACCACAACTCGTCACGTGTTTTCTGCTAGATCATGGAGCGTGGTGCCCTGAATATGTGCAGGGCGGTCACTGGGCATAGAAGAAGCATATTTACTTGCCTCTTAGTGTTAGCGGTTAGGTAGTAGCTCGAATACGCCATTGAGCAGCGTAGATACAGTCATAGAGGCAGTCAGAGTGTATAAAATGTGCAACAACCGCGAGAAAATCGCAGTTGAATCCTTAGCAAAACAGGGACTGCAGTGAGCTGGCTTCGAATAATTGTGCTCTTGTTGCGGGCAAGTAGCCACTCAAGGGACGCACTGAGCTTTCCGGGTAAGAATACAAAGAAATGTTACATGAACGTTAGAACATGCCGTACTTTCACGGTGCTTGTACGTAGGACTGCGAAACTGCAGCCTCCCTTTGTTTCACTCAGTAAGCCATCCACTCTCCCTGTCATCAGGTCCACGCCGGGCACCATCGATCTCGCCCTGTCCAGACGTCATATGCTTCATCGCGCCTCTTTTCCGATTGATTAATCGATCACACTCCGGAGCATTAGTGCCGATCAGTGTTTTTTTTTTTTTTTCTTTGTCTCGGTTTGTTACTAAGTCTCCCGGTGTACTGAATGTTGCTTCTCTTGTCATCGGCAAAGCTTGTTTCCTGCCGAATTATGTTTTCGTGGAATGCTATATATGCAGTGTGAGCTTCGTTTGCAAATAACGCGAGGCCTCTATTCACAAGGCGTCTGAGTTATATTCACCGTGGAAAAGTTTTGCGTATTTGAACAACATAGATTGTAGAACGCGATGTCGTACTTGTTGTATGCAAACGTTCGCATCGGCACTGTGTTTTTGTTTTATTTCAACATCAGCTGTTTCAAAGAACGCTTGCACATCTCAACATTACACAAGGGGACTCTCGAACTCCCCTGCGCCGACGTCAAATCAAGCGCGGTGCCACTAGCGCGTGTAGAAAGAGGATAAGTTAATCACTAGTTATAACTAAGTTATAACTTGTGATTTCTCAGTAATATTGTTATTAATAAGTTATAACTTAGTGGGACGCAAGCAACACGAGACTGAGGCGCCAGTGCCTGGTGCTTCTTGTCTCTGTCTTCGTGAAGTGTGCGCCGTATTCGCCTTGGGATAATAAAGTGCATTGAAAAATGTAGGCCGATAGAGGTGTCGCAAGGTAACCTTCCTTTCTTGGTGCCTCGGAAACCTTAGAGTGTTGAGTTGTTCCGGGATACGACTTTGGTGGAAGGTGGATCGAAAATGGCCTAAGTTAGCAGCGACAACTTAGAATCCCTCGGGCCGTTGGTTCTCAAGCTGAATTCAATAGATGAATAAAGTTGACTCCATTAAGTCGTAGATCCGTTTCAGTTTGCCATTTCGGATGACTGAGTCGTATACTTCAAGCGTTCATCATTTTGAGCCCATCCGGGTTCCCGGGGATATTCAGGCTTTATCTGCTGCTCGATGGTTGCCTTGCACTGACGACGCGAATGGAAAATCCATGTATTGAAACCCTGCGAAGGCCTTTTCAGTGCCTTTCAGCTCTGCACTTCGAGATAGCTCTTTCTACGAATGCAGGCAAAAAGCTGTCCGGCCTCTTGGGCACCCTTATAGCGTTACTTTGTTGATCGATAACGTGACCATATGTTGATCTCCAAAACTCCAAAATCAAGCTAGCTTTTCAGTATGTTGATCGATTACCGAAAAGAAGAATCAACACACGACGAACGTCTCAGCATGAGCAGCGTATTCCGTGTGTCTTTTTGCGAGCTTCATTGTTCATGATTTCCACTCGCATCCTTGGTTACTTGTTCTACATTCAATGTTATTTTTAACTATTTCACTAAGAGGATTAAGAAACGCTTTGAACTAGTTACCTGGGAGAGAGATTTAGGTAAAGGACGATGAAAGTTTTCAGAACAAGGGACGCACCAGAATGTGCCGTAGGTGGTCTTGTTCTGTACAGCTGACTGCATAAGTGTTAATGGCAGAAAACCAGGGCCAGCAGACCATCTGTGATTGGTCACCGCCTTTCTCACCTGTATGTCATTGTCGTACGTTCCACTCACACCATAAGAGGCAGGTGGCTGATTACAAGCCCATGACCAGATATGTACACACCTACCCAGAAGTTAACAGCAACAGGAACAAACTTCTCATGTTAACACAGGCCCGTTCTTCATTTTCTTATTTATATGTGCGTTTTTGTTTCTCAAGCTTCTGGAAATGCTTGTGACGAATTAGTTCGGCAGCATCAACTAGACATCATGCCCGATGCCGGGAAGATTAGTCACGAAGTTATAATAATAATAATAATAATAATAATAATATTAATAATAATAATAATAATAATAATAATAATAATAATAATAATAATAATAATAATAATAATAATAATAATAATAATAATAATAATAATATCTGGGGTCTTACGTCCCAAAACCACGATATGATTATGAGAGACGCCGTAGTGGAGGGCTTCGGAAATTTCGATCATCTCGTGTTCTTTAACGTGCACCTAAATTTAAGTACACCGGCCTCTATCAGTCTTGACGTTATCTAGCCTATACTAGCATATGCTAGGATCATACTGCGTGTTTTTAGTGCCTGTAGTAACAAACTGCTCGGAAAGTCAATATCTACTAAATTCAGTAGCAAATTCTCATCATGAACGACAGGAGATAAAGAAACGCTAATCAAACTAGGTGTCTAGGTACTTCCGTCCCAGATACTGTAAACAGTTGGCACCAGCTCTACATGCTATCCTGTGTGGAAAGTGCACGATCATGCTATTTTAGGGTTAATAAACAACGAGACAGAATAGAAGCGAAGTTTGCTTTCTTCTCTCTCTTTTCTCCCTTTCTACATGTGTGATCGGGTCACCTTGTTCACAAAACTTTCTTTACCTGTCTTTTTGTTTCAGTTATTTTACCGTCCACTTGGCTGCACCTTCCTAAGTGGCCTTTTATCAGGCGAAGCGCAGCAGCCGAAGGCGTCGGTTAGTTCCAGACAACGACGAACAGCCCACTCAGTCGCCTTGACACCCGCAATCCGCTTTTCGAAGGCGTGCTATCGAAATGACCGCGCATTGACCCCTCGGTCGAATGCGTCGAGGAAACGAGCTCGACGAGTCAGGAAGTGGGGACGTATAGCTAAGCTTGAGAAGCAAAAGAAAAGTTAACGATTTGAAAGAAGTGACAGACAGTTTCCTAACTAGGATGCGTCTACTTTTTTCTTTTCTCTTATTCGCTACCTTGTCGAGCACACCTGGCAGCGACCTTTCTTTGTCAGAGATCCTGTGCACCCTTTCACGGACTGCTGCTGAGCGAGATCCGCGAGCTAGTGCTTTCTCTGCAGCTGCTTGTTGTGATAGAGGCTTGCATCCTTGGAAAGACCAACGGTGCGGCTTGAGTGACTCGGAATTCGATTACATTAGGCTCCCTCGGGAACCCTATACCGTGTACGATCGTATGTAGGAATGGAAGTCCAGCACGTGCGACTCTTAGCTGGTGGAACTTGGTGGGTGTATGCCGTTTCGATGCGATATCGAGTAAAGGTCAAACAGTGAGTAAGTGATTTTTCGTGCTGTGACTTGTCCGTTGGTGTACGTACTGTTTTCGTCGTCACCTGTAAATAATCCCGAACAAGCATCTTGAATAAAATATCAGTCCATCAGCAATGTTAACATCCACAGTTTCAACAAAAGATGCTTATATTTCTCCCTCTTCGAACGAGCTAGTGCGCGTGTTTGATGCTAGACATCTTACGTTAAAAGATTAGAATCAAGACCAACGCTTTATGAAAGGAAACGAAGATTGTCTTGTCATGTCCTTTCTGGAGTTTCGTTTGCGATGACACTCTATAGATAACTATGTTTGGATATTTGTAGGTTACCTCAAGAAGCAATTGTCTCAGGGATGCAAAGCAGTGTCTTAAGAGTCAGGCACCAGCTAAAGCCGACTACGATATGTCATTGATGGCCGCTGGCCGCTGCAGCAGTGTTTATTTGTTGTACGCAGTCAGCAGGACACATATACATAGAAATATGACGCAGTACATCATGTCGATGCTTCGCGAAGCTGCGCAGCGTTTGTTACGTCCCATATCCACCACTGAGCTGTCGACCATGCCTGGAACCACTCTGTTCGCAAATTAATCTTGCTGTCTGGAGAGTCGAAGCGAGATTAGTTCTCCCTGCCTCACGTCGATGCCTTTGACAGCTCCGTGATGAGGAAAGCTAGGTTTCTGGTTTGTGTCATGCGTGAACAGCTGTTGCTAGCAAGCCGCAGCCTTTTCCGGAGAAGCTGCATTAGTTATGCGGCCTACTATGTATACGCAACCATGTCTTCAGCCGAAACACCGAAGTCTGCGTCTGATGGACGTTGAGAGCGGTGTGATGCGGCCGTTAGTGCTGTGCCACAGTAGCAATAGTCTTATAGCCGACCTGTTATGGTCGAGGTCTGCCGTGTGTCGTAGATGGAAAATGATCATCATCATGAACCGGTACGCGCTCAATCAGCGCCCAAGCGCTCGGTACGGATGGTGAACAACAGAAGCTACAGCGTGCCGCCCCTAATCGGTGTTCGCCACCCGACACAATCTAGCCGAGACAATATTTTCCGGAAATATCAGCGTCATTAAAGAAGCGTTGAAGTGTTTTCATTGCCGATGCCACTGTCTATGTATAATGTGCCCGGAGTAGTCTGTAAGTAGGTTAAGCACATACTGCCGTCTTGATCGCTCTAAACGAGTAACAGTGCCGACGGGACCAGTGTGATGTGACTAACGGGATTACTCTTCACATCTTTGCTTCCATCGCAAGAACAAAGCGTGCTACAACGCAGTACAGAACATAAATGCAGGGTTTCCCTGGAAAAACATCTGCCGAGCCTCGAGGCATTTCCATTCTGAGACGATTAAACTAGATTCTATCCGTGAAATGAAGAGTTTTTTTTCGTTATCAACTTTTCTACATGTGGAGCAAGAAAAGCAGAAAAAGAGTCATTTGCCCTCAAGAACTTCTACGATGTGCAAAGATTTCCTTTTTTTTTGTTCGTTTGCTGCCATCGGTCTCTGAGAAAGTTCGGTTATAGCTAAATAAGAATAAATCAACTTTACTTTTTTCTCCTACGGGAAGGTTTAGAGGTAAAATAATTGGTTAAGAAGCAATTCCACTTGGGAGGGCAGGAAAGGAGATGAGTGACGGACAGCATAATCAGAATGGGTTGATGGCCATGGTGGGAGGAAGATTGAGAACATAAATAAAACCAAAAAAGTTGCAGTCAATTTAGGGGTCTCAGCGTGGCCAGTGCCATCGGGTAGATTCTGGCGGCGAGGATTCTTTCGTTTCTTTCGATCATTATTCGATCAGATTTATCGATGTCATGTCCACGTACTGACAACACTTCAGAAGAAAGGCAGAATAGATGGAAAGACAAGTAATACACTTGCGGTAAGCCGAATGGTGCCTCCGGCGAAATCACTTCTTGTTCGTTTTCTGTTCACGAGAAAAGCTAGCTTAGAAAAAAATTCAAGATGAAGAATACATCAAGCACCGCGACATAAGTTTCTCTCGCCTACGTGTCACGGAATGAAGCGCATAGCAGGGAGCTATTTTTTTTTGTTTTTTTTTTGTTTTCTTGTTCTCATCCATGCATGAGTGCCTGCGTGCGTTTTTTTTTTACTTTCCGGTGTTCAAAGTACATTCCATCCGTAAAAGCTTGCAGCTCTTACAAACGGACGAAACAGCCAGACAAAACTGCCGACTTTTACTTTTCTAACCTAAAAAATTGCGTCTGTCTCTGCCTTGTACCAAGATGTCTTCATTTTCTTTCGTTTCTCTCTTTACACATGGGCCGGTTATTGACCACAGGGCAATTACATGTGCCCACCTTTGTTGACATGCGAGTTTCTTTTTCAATGGTGGCTGTCTATGGGTTGAATGCACGGGACACTCCGTATTTACCGATCGTTGCGAATAGGAGTTGATTAAGACGAATGTTGCGTTGCGGAAGTGGCCCTGCTGTGTCGCACACGTTCTAACGAAGATGTAGGATGTTTGGTAGCACTGATGAAGACGGCGTATGGTACAAGGAGGCAGTAAAAAAAAGCTATAGTACGCCGTAACCAAAAATAACAACCTTTGGTGGTATATGAGACGTGCGAACGCTTAGAACGGGGACTGTAGATTGTTGCTGAAACATGCGCGTGAAAATAGTAATATATAATAGAAGCGTGTCCATGCATGTCAAGTTATGAAGGGAAACATTGCGTCGTGGAAGTTCTTATATATATTTGAAGTGTTTTGTTGAATGCATTAGCGATAACCAGCGAGCGTACGATTGAGTATTTACAGCTCATATGAGACTTGTTCATCGTTTGGCGTGGTTTAAACCAAATGTCAGGATACATAAGCTAGAAGACCTGTTCTTTCTTACTTTTTTTTTCTGCCAAATTGAATCTGTCAATATTACACAATCGCTATTTAAGTGACCGCCCCCGTTAAACGCTGATCGGGAAATAATTCGGTGGAGTCAAGTTTGTTTTCCTTAAAATTTCTTGTAATGAAGCGTTATGTTGCTAGCCGTTTGTTTACGTTTCACGGGGTACATTTAGTAAAAAAAAAACTCTAATTTCTTAAAGCCAAGGAAGGAAAACTGTACCACAAGTGGTGTTGTTCCTTAAGCAGAATATGCGAATAAATGAACAAAAACTAATAGGCTTCTATTAATACTATTAATAACTAATATTAAACCTAATATGGCATTTAAGCCATGGCTGATGAATGACTAGCGAGCGAAAATTTATTAGTTTTGGTACATATACACCGCAAAACGACAGAACAATATTTCTGGAATTCTAATCTGTAGGTGAGGTTTAGCTTGCTCACATTATCACGAGACCTTTAATGACAATAATAACAACAAATATGTGCATATTTGTGTCGACTACGTTTAAGGTAAATTTCTGGAGTCTGTTTCTTTTAATACGTGGTCCGATTTTTTTTTCAGTCTGCATTCTTCGTTGAATCAAGATATTGAACTAGTGAAAACAAATTATTCCTGCGAGCGTCATTAGGGTTGAGTCTACGTTACTTACTCGCTTAATCACGAAACATTTCTTAATACAAGGTTCACATCGGAGGATGTTAACCACTTAGTAATCATTAGTTTTTTTTTACAACTAGTGTATCCTAATTACCCCAAAAATCGTTGTTCCCAGAAATTACGGCCTGGCAGCGTTAACTACACCGGCAGAGTTTGAATGACGGGAGTTTACGATATGGAAGACAAAAAAAAAAAAGGTTAACTACACGTTGTAACAAGCTTCTTCGTAACGAGTGGTAAAAGTTTTCTTTAACGTAAGTAATTAACAGAAATCATTACCCCCTGGTCCTACACGGGTCTGTCGGCAAGCCTGCGTGGACGGCACAAAATTAGTGCAATTTTCTTAAGTGTTTTCTTTTCTTGACCACATATATGCTACGGAGAATTAATGATGTGACACTAAACAAAAAACGTACAATATGCCAAGATGTGCACCTCAGAAGGCGTAAACTTTCTTTACTAAACGGAACTGTCCACCCACGCGCCGCTACCCCCCCCCCCCCCCAAAAAAAAAAATAAAAAAAAATAAAGGAGCAGCCTAAATATTCAGTTAATGGCGTTTCACGAAATTAATTTCTTTTTTCATCCTTTCATATTCATGATAATTTTCCCAATGAAAAACTATTGAAAATTTATTTTTTCTTAGTCAGTTGTGTCAAAGAGCCTTTAAGAGCAAACAAACCTCACAGATCACCGAAAAAGAAATTATCCTGGCTCGACGTCAGCGTCGTTTGCCCTCTACGCACAATAAAAGCGTGAAGAACAAAACGTTGATTCAATTAAGTGTCAATACGACAACAAAGGCCTTTTTTACGTGCCTGGAAATGGTACGAGCTTGTTATATATAGGCCTTATCAATAAGAACCCACCAGAAGGCACGACCGATCGTTGGTGTTCAATGCTGCTGCAGCTGACGAAGCGAGAACTAAAACGGCGGGATATTCTGCTAATGTAGTTTGCCGTAGGCCGACCGGACGCGGTATCCTTCAACCTATTTCGCTCATCCCGCATTGCACTTTTTATGGGTTATTTTGTTCGATGCGTTGAAGCTTATTGGATTACCGAAAGTGGCACAAAGCACGCCGGGTCAGACGTGTTAGGTTAGGTCGGTATAGTTGCGAGCGAAGACGGTGTCGAAAGCATATCTCTGCTACGGTCAGCAAATTGCGCACAGCTTTTCTTTCCGGCTACAACGCGCTAAATGATCGTCGACATCGTGCACATAATATCGCGCTACACATAGCCATCAATCAGTCAGTCAATGAACTTTATTTATAAATTTCCTGAGGAGCCGATTCCCCTCAAACAACGCTCAGATGCGCATGACACGTCGCGTCGCGCGCATCTGGGCTTTGAGTAAAAGACGAAGATGCGAAGGAGCTCCTCTCTGTAGATTCCGATGAGCCCCATTGGGTTAGCTGTTTTTATTATGTTCACTCTACGAGTAGAAAAGGTCACTCACACGAACATTAGCTAGGACAAAAAAAGGACCCGCTATCTGAACGCTTTCGGGGGTCCTGCTCATAGTGCGAAATGCCGCGCATAAATGTAATAATATTGCCCACTTTCTTGCACCCTGATTAAGCCGAAAGCCGTAGATGCCTCATCAAGGACGAAAAGTGACCGTCGGTGTAGGCATCAACACGAGTGATGCAAAAAATCGTCATCATGCGATGACGTCGCGTACTATGAAAGTTTGTAACGTCATCATGACGTCACGGTGACGTCATCACATGATATCATCGCTTGATCATGAGTGGGACGATCGCGGAGGCACGTGAGGTGCAGAAAGCTTGCAATACCTCCGGTCCCGGAGGCAGTGCAAAGCCGCGCTGTGTGCAGAGACCTTTCGGGGGCGGGGGGATCAATGCAATCGAATCAGAATTTAAAAAGAAGAAGATGGCCTTCGCCTCCGAGTCATCTTAGGAGAGTGTGTAAGGGACCTCGTGAGTTTTACTGGACTGTCCGGAGTGGTCAATGTGGAAGTGAGGAAGGTATCTCTCATCTCGACGCTGCTCGCAAGCAAATTTCATTTAGAAACCGCTGGACAGCGGCTCTTCTTGTCCACTCGTTAACGCCTAAGATATGCGATGCACAATGAGCCGGCGGTCACCTGCGGCTGGCGTAATGGAGGTGCACAAATAATTCTGGGTAAGCGATATGCTTTATGTCCGGTAAAACGACATTCTGTGAGATGGGCTAGAGAGAAGCTCGGCCTACTTACAGCCGACGGTTTTAGAACAGCTGTGATCATTTTTTTGTGCTACGTACGTTAATGGGAGCTGCGTTCTGTCACACGCTAGTGGCTCTTATCCTGCTTGAACGCTGGTTAACAACGTTATCCTTCTGCGGAAGCAGATTGACTCTAAGGTTTTATCTCTGTCCAGAGATAAGAGATAGAGAAAGGGAGAGCTTTATAATGACAGAAAAGTTGAGTGGTCGGCCTTAATCAATGTTCTGACCTGCTACTCAAAATGGAGATACAGGTTTAACGAGGGAGGAACAGGAAAGGTGTTATGAGGATGAAAGTGGCGGCGGGATGCCTTTACCACAGAGCGGCGGGATGCCTTAACAGGATGCCTTAACCACAGAGCTGCAGCGCAGGTTAGATGTTTCGCAATCTTCGAACACATTTTACGCGGCTCTAAGACGATGTCGGCTGCTGTACATCTGATGCAACAGCTGAGAACACTATAGCTTACGAAGTCGACATTGTGTTCAACACGAAGCACTTTTTCTTCAACAGTTTTCACTGTAAGGACCTGCTGTTATCAAATACCTGCCGTTGGGTTCAAGCAAATGATTGAATCGTTGAAACGGGACCGCATCGAAACACACTAGAAAAGTTCACGGCAGAAGCTTGCAGCAGTCTTGTGTTGCTCTAGGTTTTTCAAACAGCGGCAACTTTTTTTATATCGAATATTAAAGCCCCTTGCTGCACGGGACGAACTTGGCGAAAAAAGGGTGTCCTCCCAAATCCGGACTTGATTGGCTGATTACCATATGCAAAGTATCTTTCTCAAAAGAGCACTAATGAACATGCACATGACCATGTATGACAAGTCAGGATGCAGCTGTGTGCGAATGAAATGCGCGGTAAATTCCAATCCCTCACGGAGACGTCAAAGTGCAAATAGACGTGCTAGGAAAAAAAAATGGAGTGTCCTGTCAGAGCCAGAGACATTTTCATTACTGTATTCGACAAACAAGCGCAACATCTCGGCTAAAGAAATGCACTTTTATGGAACAGAGCACGCGTACACTCAGGCAGAAAAACAAGATGACGTGACAGATAGCTCAGACGGCCTGTTCTTTGAGAGCCCACCACATCGAATGAAATCATGCAGTAGTATTTGAATGTTCCCAGATGTGAAAATGGCGTGAAATATCGCGTCAAAAGCGAGTTGCGCATAGTAGCTCTTGGGTTCTACATTTCAAGATCACAAACTCCCTTCTCGTGATGAGCACTCGTGATGTCGTTCGGTGTTTCCTATTGTCCTGTTTTATGCGCTCTTTTGAAGAACTGTGAGCCAACTCGCCCAAATGGAAGTCTTACAACTGCTGTCTTCGTTATGGAAATTTAGAGTGCTGCACAGTGCAGACGGGACACAGCGCTGCTTTTTTTTTCTCGTGCGATGTCTCGTTTCATGCGCTAATTAAAATAGTTCTCGATTGTGACCGTCTGTGTAAGGGCGGTGAACAGCACTATGTGTGTGTGCGTATCGCTTGTTCCCTATTTACTTCTTTATTTCTTTATTCTTTTTCTGCCCTTCCCCTGCTAGATGCAGGGTAGCAAATTGGGCGAAACCATGGTAACCTTTTCTTCGCCTTTTCTCTTTCTCTCTCTTTCTCGCTATCTCTCAGGTGTGCGCCTCGTAATAAATATCCCAGTTTTTGTCCTCTCGTAAGGCTCTTCAAGTTTTGTCCGAAACATCTCGACATTACAAAGACGGTAGAAGAGACGAATGAAAATCGATAGAAATATAACTTGCCGCAGGTGGTTGTCGAACCCACAACCTCCGCATTACGCGTACTTCATGCCAGTTGTGTTACGACGTCATCACTGGCGGCTATTCCCTCTCTTTTCTTGCCTTTAGTTGCACACTGAATTAGTCTGTACATTAACGAACCGGCCAGCGGGGTTGTCGTATGGTGCTTGACAATGACAGTTGACCCGAAGGTCGCGGGATTGAATCCTGGCCGCGGTGGCCGCATTTCGATGGAGGCAGAAAACCTGCAGGACGCTTGAGGTTCGCCTTCAAGAGGTCGCGTCGTCTTCTCAATAGCTAGCCTGCCTTCGCTTCTGGTTGGACACCTCACCCGTCCGCAAGGATAAGAACGTCTATGCGCGTAAGATTGACCGTTTCAAACTATCCTAGAATGCCCACTGCAGGTAAAGTTGCGAAGTGCCCACTACGCCATAATTCTTCATTTTGGGAATTAGCGAAGTACCCACTACGCGCCCGTAAGGCAACAGCTGCAGGCTTTTTTTATATTGCTGATGATTAGTTTTGATGACAAAATGATTAGTTCTTAAATATGAAAATTTGAAAACAATTGCCAAATGGCACTAGGACTACGGCCACGAGTCGTCCGGTATGTCTCCGCGAGAGGCGCATGGCGATTGGAAACGGCCTTTGAAGTCAGTGGGAGAGTGAAATGCAAAAGGGAACTGCTGGGGTTTTGCTTGTGTTAGCGTGCACCGATTTCGGTGATCCTTTTTGCATTCCTCTCAGTATTGAGCACTACACGCATTCCAGTGCTGCACAGTGCAGACGGGAAAGTGTTCCGGGGCCCCTTTAACAGTTTTGGATGGGAATATTGAAGCGACACCAAAAATTTATATACAATTATTAACGACACTAGCATTAATTAGATGTTAGATTAGAGCATTTACAATTTCATTATCAGAAAAAGACATCCTCATTTAATGGCTATTCTCCCAATACGCACCTGTTATCAGGAACCGATGACGGTAGAAATTCCCAGCAAATTAAAAAAAAATATTAAATACGGAGAAAGGTGCAAAATCAAAGCCGAACCCCAACCATGCAGTAATGCGTTAAGGGGCACATACCAAAATCGTATGGCGTACAGCGATGGCGTACAGCGATGGCAGTCGTACAGCGATGGCGTAGTGGTAGAGCATCAGCTTCGCATGCAAGAGGTCCGTGGTTCGAATCCCGGTGCCAGACAATTCCCAACCGGATTTTAAAAAAAAATCCGCGTGATGATGGAATTGTGTAAAAAGGCCTGGGGTGCAGCCTCACTGGCGACCACAGCCAGCAATGCACTCCCTCACCAGAGCAGGATTGGCCACCCTGGTGTAGTACTTGGCCACTACCTCCCACATGAATACACCAATTAACCCTCGGCCCTCAGTCCCCAGCGGCTGCGAAGCAACTGACCAAGGCGGCGGCCAGACCTGCGATGCAGCGGAGGGTGCTAAGAATCTCTGGGTCCGGACAGGCCGCCATTGGAATCTGAACTTGGCTACGTATCACGCTAGAACTTTATCTAGTGAGGCGAGTCTAGCTGTACTATTCGAGGAATTAGAGGGTGTTCAATGGGATGTAATAGGGCTCAGTGAGGTTAGGAGGCCACAAGAGGCATATACAGTGCTGAAGAACGGACACGTCCTATGCTATCGTGGCTTAGCTGACAGAAGAGAACTAGGGGTGGGATTCCTTATTCATAAAAACATAGCTGGTAATATAGAGGAATACTATAGCATTGATGAGAGGGTGATATGTATCGTAATTAAGTTTAATAGGAGGTACAAGATGAAGGTGGTACAGGTCTACGAGCCTACATCCAGC